>NC_057934.1:44427398-44434898 GCF_018555375.3 Anguilla rostrata | reverse complement strand
TGGAAGCTCTGCTGTTGGAACACAAGTTGGAGTTGTGACTGCTGTCGGAGGAGTCCTGCTCTGATCCGTTAGCGTCTTGGCCCAAGTTTCTTTGGCTCTGGAGTTTTTGACGTGTTTGGTCACAGCTTGATTCGGTTTGGTTTCGGGCTGTTTGGTCAGAATGGACCACGCTCGATGGTTGTTCATTGTCTGTAATTTGTGACACTCCACTGTCACTGTCCGAACCGGGGGTGTGAAATAGGTCTCCCGAGATTAGTTTGTTCTGTGTCTTCAAAAGCTTTCTCTCCTGCTTCCTCTTCTTCTTCTCCAGTCTCTCAAGCTCTCTCCGAGCGATTTCTTCCGGATCCATAGGTTCTCCACTGCATGTTGTTGGGTGGGAGTTGTGAGCCGGTCGGCCTGGGCCCTTCTTTGTGTTCTCTTTTTTCCTCCATTTAGCTCTGCGGTTTTGGAACCAAACCTATACACCGAAGAATGAAAATTGTTTTTATTAATTTCAGTTCTTGCCGAATCTATTCACTGTCTTTTGTACAGGTTGTGCTCAAGTCCCCGAAAATTGACGTGATGCTTTTCCATTGTAATCACAGAAGACGTAATAAAAAATGAAAAATAAAAAAATAAAAAATTACTGCAGCTCAAAATGAGCTTGGGTCAGTTTCAAAGATTAAAAAGTAACAGTCGAAGTCGACTGGGGTACGAAGGAACTTTTTCTATTTTCGGGTGAAATTCAGTTCGTATTTATCTCTATACATTTCGAAAGCAATTCCGTTTTATTTACCTGGGCGTAGGATATGACTCAAAATTAGATTAACATGAAGTTTTAAAAATTCAGACTTTGGTTTAAAAAGTAAAACATTTCTGCATGAAATTCAGCTGAGTTAAATTATTCTGTTGAAATTAGTCCCACAAATGATGAGGTTCCGAACTTATAAAGTAATACACGGTGGCATGTAATTATCGAAATAAAATATTACATTAATAATAATAATAATAATAACAAATAAATGAATAAAAACTATCCATAAAAAGTTGTATGTACATTTCCTTTTGCTACTTTGAATCACACCGTGGAATATGATTACACTTGCACAACAGCACAGAATCAACGGCCTAAAGACAGGGTATAGCCTACTTCCTATAAGTGTTCAGCAGGCTACGTCTGCCGTTTGACCTTTGCACAAAAACACTGTTATTTCAATTGCTGAACCGATTTAGTATATATATTATTTCTCTCGGTTTCATCGATTTTCCTACGTTCTCAATTTCCTCTTAGAAGTAGGCTACATCGGAAATAATGATGCGATGAGACAAACCTATGGTTAGCTTACCGACAAGGCCTTTGGCTGAACCAACGAGTGTTTCATACTGATAACAGTTTCACGCTGAGTATTATAAGGCATGATGTACAATAAAACTATATTTTTGTGCTAGATGTAAAGTATTAACTTCGTTAATTCTTACGGCACATTCAGATCCAGTGATAAAACATTAAGGCAATCCTTAAGGCAAATTCCCAAATCCAAATTCCTCTCCAAAAACGAGCTTTGCATAATTGAAATACGCACAGGCCAATAGGTCCCACCCTATTCTGTTTTTTCCCCCTCAATACTGACCTACTCGTAACGAAATCACATCTCTGTCAGACTGTTTTTGTGTTTGTTTTTAGTGGTATAAATGAAACAAACACATCGATTGATGGAGACTGTTGGTTTAGATAATATTACACATCACATTAAAAATGCACATACTTATAATTTGAATGGGTTATTTAAATGCTAGGAGACCAGCACATCCCTCTCATGTGGCCGTGTCTTTGTGTGAGCTCCAGACGGCCTTGTCAATAAGGACTGCTCATTACCGTATTAAAGGGAAATTGAGGGTCTTGACTTCACTTAACGACCTCTGAGCAAATTGGATAAAGTGTTTGGAACTGGAAAGGTCAAAAGGGGTGGACTTTCACATTGTAAAATTTACTTTAACAAAGTATTAATGGCTCAGCAATGACCTGTTTGTCTAATTAACTTGACTTGTTATTTGTATTTCCAAGGTATTTCTTAGATTCAGGGTATTTCCCCCCTATGTTTATAATCTCTTATTTGTGCATTAATTAAATTATTTTGAATTAGAAAAGACTGTAGCCTACACTTATATTCACGATTTTATGTGCAACTTTAACAAATTATTGTTATTATTATTATTATTATTATTATTATTATTGTTGTTGTTGTTGTTGTTATTGTTGTTGTTGTTGTTCCGAAAATATTTACTCTTTTGAAATTAATGTTAAACGTGTAGCCTAAATATTTAATTGTTACAGGAATAATTCAATTACATGTTCAAGAAGGGCGTCTTGAAGTAGAAAAAAATGCACATTCTATGTATAACTGAGATTAAAGTATATTCTTTGTTTCCACGCATTTACAATTCTGCCATATTGTCTGTTGCTCTAAACACCAACTCACGATTAAACTGTTTGTTATGATTATTTAAAATTGTCAAAGCTATGGCAAAGCTCAATGAAGAGGATAATACACAAATGCTGCGTATTATTCACAAACATTAACTATACTGCATATAAAATGTTTGCAGCGTTATATTTTCCACAAAAAACGCGACTTAATTTTTTTTTGTGTTTTAAGTGATCTGCGCCAAGAACGGACTTCACAAGAAATAGTAAATATTAGTTACCTGCACCCGAGACTCTACCAAGTCCAGTCTTAGCGCAAGTGCTTCTCTCATGAACACGTCTGGATAGTGACTTTCATTAAAAGCCTTTTCTAATTCTTCCAGTTGCCATCCAGTGAAATTTGTGCGAGTTCTTCTCCTCTTACAACCAGGGCTATCCTTGTCTGGATCTCCAGAATCTAGAGTGAATAGAAAAGACAGTATAAGTGTATGAAATAGTTACACTGCTGCAAAAAAAATATTAATATTATTGTATAACAATATGTATCTGCATATTTGACCACGATTGTACTCGTGTCGATTATCATTGATTCATCGTGCATTGATCAGGTAGGCTACTGCCGTGCACGCTACATGCTAACAATGTCCATGTAAGGTATATCTTCGAGTTAAAATGAATGTCCATTTCACCGTTCGTTTACAATAGTTCTTTTCTGTGCAATTATCTCATAGTTGCATTGTAAGTCACATAAATACCAGTTTGTTTTTTCCAGACATAGCGTGTTTTCATTTCAGCATAGCAAAAAAGAGAAAAAGATAAGCACTTTGATGATGGAACAAAGACATCTATTCTCCGTGTTACTGAAGTGTTTTCTCTTGTAAGATTATCTTGTCTCTGTCGGCAATTGTGTTCCATTTTGGCGGTCATGTCTCTCTGCAAAGCGTGTATTGAGACAATTGTGTGTATTTAAATCGCCAATAATACATTTTTGCCTGACCTCGCACTGATAAATTGAAGTCCTATTCAGAATTAAGACTAAAGCGCATTCAAATGTTATTCTGTGTGATCGTCGGAACTAGAAAAAATCAAACAGGAGTTATACCCTACCGTTCTTTGTTTCTGAAATGTTACAACGGCTTTACATAGCCTATGCATTTACTGCAAATAGCGAAAAACCGTTTTATACATTAACAATGAAATATCATACTCTCTTATTTTCTTTATTATTGTTAGTCATGGTCCGTCGACAATATCGTGTGAAGTATGAATCCCGCTTTCTTACCTGTCAGTTTATATTGCTGGTTATCTCCATTCATACCGCAGCCAGAGGACAGCAGAGGGTTCGAATTGACCACGGAAGCCGTGCAGGAACCGTTCAGTAATCCGTCTATGGAAAAGGGAACTGCGGCCGCAGACTGGAGTTGGTGCCCGGCTAATTCGTATACATGGTGGTGGCTCAAATGGTAGGGAAAGCCCACCATCCCACTAAGAGAACCTCCAAACTGGGCATGAGGGTGCTCTAGTATCCTGCTGTCCATCATCTCCCGGGCAAAAGAGGCCAAAGTCTGGAGGCTGGTTGTGGGAATTTAGAAAGCATGCAGTAAGAGTGGGCAGTGAGGAGGGGACATGCTGTGGAGAGGAGGGTGAGCTTTACTTTATCAACATCAACCTTCCAATAATTAGCCCAGGCTTTGGGAATTTGGGACCAATAAGAAACGTTAATCGGCTCTGACGTCAGAGACGTGGTTGAAAACGTTTTCCATATCGATTGCTAATTATACCTGACATCCACCTCAATAAACAATATCAGAGCTGTCACAACAGGACAGGGGGGCTTTGATAAGAGCTACATCACAACTAGACGGGGGTTTTGGAGAAGTAGCGACGTGATTGATATCCAGTTAAATACTATACAGGCACATAACACAAAGATTTTACATCTCCCATCTCGCTCACTCTTAAAACAATAATAGATTTCCCTTAAAATCAGTCAACAACGTGTTGTGCAAATTCTTTTTCTTTTTTTTTCTTTTTTTTTCGAAGAAACGCTTTACTCTCTGAACCTTTAAAGCGATGTTTTCCAATTACAGAGAGACACTGAGCGCCAAACAGACTGATCCAATAATAGGGGATTCATCATCCACCCTTTCCCGAGCTGTCACATTGAATTTAAAACTACAACCCTTTTCATCTCCTCGCCACTTCCCCAAACTCAACACAATTTTAAAAGGTGATATGTTGGTGGCAATAAGAAAGCGATCTTTAATTCCACAACCTTCTGTCGATTTATCGACATGAAGATATTAAATTATTAATTACATGACCTTGCCTAATTAAACATTGCTCCTGTTTAGCAGGGAGGCGAGAAATTAAAAAACCGAAATGTATATTCCCAGTCTTATTCTGCCTGTGATTAATAGGGCTGAAACTTCAGCCCAATTTGTTATAATTAAATTATATTCCCAATGAAGTTTACGAACTCTCTATCTTCAGCATCTATATCAAACTTTACCGACAAGTTTTAAAAGTCGTACAAAAGTAAATCTGACAAAAAATACTGCGTAAATGAACATAGTGCGATTGTTTGTAACCTATTACAAGTGTGTGCTGTGATAATTCTGAATTTTACTATATATATATATATATATATATATATATATTATTTTTTATTTTTTTATTTTGTGTATGTTAATAGACAACTAGCATTACTTGACAGCATAATCAAACTTGATTTAGTGATGTTCAGCTGTAACAAGATAGTAAAATAACACATTATGTACAGCAATAATTTTTGTGCCAACAACTGAATAAAATAATAATGTACGCATGGTAAACGCCGTAACTCATTAATGAAGTATGCATGCCCACAGAATTTAATGTTGGAAAAACTGCCTACTAATTAGTAAACAATAATGAAGTGCGTTATATGCGTTTGCAAATAATCATGATAAATCATGCTTCTTGTCTCGAAACACAATGAAAAAAATAGCCTACCAATAATACTGATTATGTGAAGCATTCTTGGAACGATATTAATTTTTAGGGCAGGTGAGCTAAGGGCGGCACTTTAATTCATAATTTAATTTCTGTGTCTATAAATACTAAATGTAAACTGTGTCTACCGGACCACATTTTGCCTGTAGCGATAGCCGCTTCATTTTGCGTTAGATTCTGAGAGGAATGCTAGGGAAACGTGTTTCTGAATACAGAACGGTAATCAATCCCGCCCGTATAAGTACAGGCTTTCTCCCTCTCTCCTCCATTACTGAGAATTAATTCGACTTTATTTATCCCATTTCTGGAGCTGACAGAATGTTAATTTGAGTTGAAATTTCTCTCGCCTCTCACTCTCTGACCCCTGGCACCCGGATTGGCGTGTTGTAATAACCTGAATCTTTCAACAGAAGCCCTGATAATTGTTACCTTATTAGCATGCAAATTGTTTAATTAATATTATTATGAAGAAGCATATAATCCGTTCGTCACTTGACCTCAAGTCCACATAGCAACTAGCTTTCTGCATTTCAATGTCTAAATTTAAATCAGCTCGTTTTAATGTTACGGGATCCTTGTCTGGCTTTTAAAAAATCTCTTCCTGTATGAGAGCTGCCTGGAATCGTAAGAGCAGTCTTTTGATGGCGCTTTCTTTGTGTCCTTTATATATATTTTTATCATCCTACACACAAATTATGGAAATCGTTTTTTTTTTTTAATTTTTTTTTAGCTTTTTTTTATTTTTGAACATCAAAATTCAATAATTGCCTCCTTGTCATTTGCTTATAAAAGCAGTCACTTTAAAGGCCCCCCTCCAGTTCAGAGCGCTGTTCCAACCAAACACACGCAGCTCAATGAAAAGCAGCCCTTGACACGCAGTCCTGGGAGACGTTGCATTTAAATCCGTTTTTCTACAGCCGAGTGACATTGTCAGATGCTAGCTTTAATTAACTTGATAATAAGACGTACAAGACTCGCATGCAGGGCCGTAGTTCGCCTCGCCTTGTTTCCCTTTTTATCTGAATTCTGGGGGTTTTATCTTCGACAGCATTTGACTGCCCTTTTAATGTGGAATATGGAGGAAGTCGAAAATGTAATTTTCGGGATACATGTGCAGAGTACAATTAAAATAAATAAATAAATAAATAAATAAATAAATATGAGCAGCATTAGTTTATAACTTTGTACTGTGTTGTACCTTCAGAAGATTACTTTAAAATGCTCAAATACATATAACTAACCGTTTAAAAGTCTATAATAAGTAGAACAATTGCTAATGGTGTTTTTCTTCGCTTTGGGCACTTAGCTACTGTGCTTATTATGATCATATAAAGATCAGAATTGTTCTTTCGGTCATGAATGCGCTCTTTAACACATTCATTTTCATGTCTGTGAGAAGTCTAGGTTAAGCTAAATGCTTAAATTGTATTAAAAAGTAACTGGTTGATACTGTGCTATAGGCTTACACCTCTGCAGGTAGTAATCAGTCAAATCACAATCATTGCTCAAGAAATTGTGACCAGTGTGCAAAGTGTGTCCCAGGGTATGCGCTTAATCTGATTGCCAAATAGGCTTAATAAATATATACTTATATGTGTGCATACATAGGAGGCCCATATACACAATATATTGGCCATATATATGCACAAATACACACACTCTCTCTCTCTCTCTCTCTCACACACACACACACACACACACACACACTCAGTGGTCACTTTATTAGGTACATCTGCTCGTTAATGCAAATAGCCAGCTCCTCCAAACAGCGAATCATGTGGCTGAAACTCAATATATAAAACATGCAGACATGGTGAAGAGGTTTAGTTGTTGTTCAACCAAACATTAGAATGGGTGATGTAAGTATGATCTAAGCAATTTTGACCATCATTTTTGATGCCACAAATGGCTTTTCCAGCATCTCAGAAGCAGCTACAATTTCTAGAGATTGTTGAAATAAACAAAAAACATCCAGTGACCGGCATATCTGTGGGCAGAAACATCTTGTTAATGAGAGAGGTCAGAGGGGAATGGGCAGACTCATTCAAGCTGTAGAAAGACCAGAAATGCTCAAACAACAACTATTAACAACAGTGGTGTGC
>NC_057934.1:42039898-42147398 GCF_018555375.3 Anguilla rostrata | reverse complement strand
AATTAAATAAATGATACAGCCCAATCTCAAGCAAAATAGTTAAAATCTGGAACCTCTCGAAAAGGTAAAGCCAAAGAACCTCTGAATGGGGATAATTCTGACCAATATTTAGATGGATCTGTAAATATTCTCAGGCACACCCCTCCTCACCTGTAGCCCTGAACATCTCGAACGTCCAAGATGGAGTAGGCGTGTCGGGGGCGCAGACCCAGTGACTCATACATCAAATCATCCACCTTCATGTTGCCTCCGCCACAGGACGCCCCCATCAAGAACCTGGCAGGCAGAGACAGGCAAGCACAGGCAGACAGACAGACAGACGGATGGTCAAAATAGCTTGTACTGTGATGTCACAAAGACAATGATGAGTGAGGGAGAACCAACTAAACATACTGTGATGTCACAAAGATAACGAGAGAGAAACACCTAAACGTACTGTGATGTCACAAAGATAACGAGAGAGAATCACCTAAACGTACTGTGATGTCACAAAGATAACGAGAGAGAATCACCTAAACGTACTGTGATGTCACAAAGGCTAAGAGGGGTAGAACCACATAAACAGTTCCATGAATTGTACATTGTGTACTGTGATGTCACAAAGACAATGAGGCAGAAGCACCTCGGGTCCACGAATCGTATAACCTCTATCCTGAATATTACCCCGCCTTAACCAATGGCTGCCTCCAGCTGTAGAGTGGCACCAGCAAGGCATTCTCAGCGTTTTTTCATCTCCAGCCGTATTTGATTTTAAAAATGAATGTCATTCCTTATGCATGAATCTCGGCTCCCTACAGCAGGGTGGTGTCGGTGCTCATTCAGAGGCTTATTAACCCAACGAACAGAGGGTGTGGATCCCCAGCACGCGGGACCCCTTAACCGCGGCGGCACTCAGGCCCCCTCGCTCTCTCTCCCCTCGCGGTTCCTCCCGTCTGCACTCGCTGGCGCGCGTCCCGGGGCCCCCCGGCTCAGCGGAACGCTCAGGCGCGGCCCCAACGAGCTCCGCCTCGCCGCGGTCACGGCAGGACAGGCCCGCCGGGACGCCCGCCATTCCTCGCTTTTTAACGAGGAGGAAAACGCGCTCCGCGCTGCGTCCGCTCCGCGGACCGCGAAGGCTACTCCCGCGCGCTTTCCCCTCTGACTACAGAAAGCTCTGGCCCACGGCAAAGAAGGCTAAAGGGAATGTGCACAGAAGAGCGAGGAGGAGAGGACCGCCTTCCACAGCATAAATACACAGTGAGCTCCGCGCGGTCTTTACAGAGCTACTCCGGACCGCCGTGCGCCCATCAACAGCTCTGCATCGGAGTCACTGCGTCAGCCGCTTTAGACCAAAGCGCAGACGTGGGCTGTGGGGGAAAGCGCTACGCCCAAAAGCTAACAGGGCTCAGCTGCGCAGGACGGGGGCGAGAGGCCGCTCTGTGGCGTGGCGTGGGTTCGGGGCAGCGGATAAAGCGGAGGGGGGGCATCCATCGCACGGGGCCAGGCCTGAAGCCGAGACCGCCTGCCATCCACAGTCTGCTTTCGCTCACATGTGCTCTGAGGGAATGGTGGCAGAGAGACATATGGAAGGTGCCAGTCAGGCTCCGCCCCCGGGGCACCAGATGGAGGCAGCGTGGGATTACAGGTCCTCCGCGCGGCGCTGGCAGCGACAGGCTCTCCTCAGGGGAACTCGGAGGAGGACGCGCAAACGGAGGAGGCGGAGACTTCTCAAACCGGAGCGCGTAGCGGCGAAGCGGCCCGGCGTCCGCGCGCGTCTGAGAGCACCTCCGAGACTGCACAGCTGCCAGGCTCCTGTGATCTGTAATCTCTCACAGACGCACGGGGAGACGCTCCCTACCTCTTTCCCAGCTAAGGCGGCCTCCTCTTTCACGCTGGGCTCAATCACACGGCTTATCTCCGGCACCGCTCAATCTCCAGCTCTACGGAACAAGCCCTGTGCCTCACCTCCTCCTCCTCCTCCTCCTCCTCCTCCCTGACTCACCGTCTCCCCCTCCCTCCCTCACTCCCTCCGTCCGTCCCTCCCTCCCTCTTCCCTTCCTCCCTCTCTCCCTCGCTCCCTCTCCTCCCTCCTCTCCCCTCTCCTCCCTCTCCCCTCTCCTCTCCTCTCCCCTCTCTCCCCTCCCCTCCCTCCCTCTCTCCCCCTCCTCTCCCTCCCTCTCCCTCCCTCCTCCCTCCCTCCTCTCCCTCCTCTCTCTCCCCCCTCTCCTCCCTCCCTCCTCCTCCCCCTCTCCTCCCCTCTCCTCCCTCCTCCCTCCCTCTCCCCTCCCTCCCTCCTCCCTCCTCCCTCCCTCCCCCTCTCCCTCCCTCCTCCCTCCCTCCCCTCTCCTCCCTCCCTCTCTCCCTCCCTCCTCCTCCCCTCTCCCTCCCTCCTCCCCTCCCTCCTCCCCCTCCCCCTCCCCTCCCTCCCTCTCCCTCCCCTCCCCCCCGGTGCGGGCTCACCCTGCCTCCTTGGAGCTGAGCATCTTGGCCCAGATGAGGTCGGTGTCGATGGGCTCCTCGCGCGGGTTGGTGGAGCTGACCTGCAGCATGAGCGAGTCGCAGGGGGCGCCGGTGAGCGTGGCCAGCCCCTCGATGGCGCGGCCCGCCTGCAGGGCGAAGTAGGAGCCGTGCAGCTTGGCCAGCGCCTTCTCGATCAGGGCCACCCACAGCTGCTTCCTCTGGGCCTGCGGAGGGGTGGGGGGGGCACACAGAGGGGACACGGGGGTCTCAGCCTGATCATCACACCGCCGCCATGTTCACACGCACACAGCTACGCGATACGGCACTCAAGGCCGCGCTGTACCCCGAATACAGTCACTGATGCAGGGGTGCGACAGGCACAGAGCAAAGCAGAGTGCCAGCAACCCCCCGTAGCCATGACTGTGTTTACCATACAGCGCTACGGCTAAGTGCCGTATTGCTCTTATAAAACAGTTACATATTACATAACATATATAAACATATATCAATCTGTTTTCTAATATTATTTGTAAGTGACAATTTGTGTATGGAGTGATACTGCGTACAAACTGGCTGTTAGATTGGCTGTTACTGCATCGGATTTACAATAGCTGAAGAACAGGGTCTCAGCCAATCAGCATCCAGAATCGAAAACACATGCATATGAGGATATACTTTAAAGCACTCTAAAAAAGCGATTCTGAATCTCAAGCGAAAGGCTACGAAGTGCTCTCATGTGACACTTGAATGCCCAGGCTTTTCAAGTGTATTACACGAAGAAGCACTTTGAAACAACCCTTCTGTCACAGGAAACAGATGAACTTGGGGGAATCTAGACGGGCCCGTTTCCTCTGAAGAAGCTTGTACGGTGAAAGCAGGTTACATCAAAACACGGATAAAAATTTTATGAAAAATAGCCCCGGTGTGAATGTAGTGGGTTTTTTTTTTCTCCTCAGATGAGGCTAGATACAGAAACCTACTACAACAGATTCAGCTGAGCTTTTTTCCCCCATTGTGGAAACCTGCAGAAGGCCAAACAGTCATTAAAATTCAGCACAACATGAAGCAGGGGGGCAGAATGCGGGTCCATCTGTACCTGCGTTCTTTATCAGAAAGCGGGGAGGGGAAGACGGAGAGAGCGCCCCCTCTTTCAACCTCAGCCCTGCCTTCCCATTCCCCTGGTTCAAAACCCCCATTAGCGCTGCCGCTCCTCCTGCTCCTCGCCACATTGGACAGGCATGCCGCCACTCCAGAAATAAGGAGGAGCCGCGCGCCGCGCAGACCAATCAAACGAGTGAAGGCAAATCGCCGCAATCTAACGCACGACTCAATGGAGATTAAGCAATAGAACTTTCCAGAACCGCGGTCCGTTCCGGGCACAGCCTCCGCCGTGGATCTCATCGGCACTTCGTGAAGCCAGAGAAAAAAGAAACTGCCGGAACAAATAGGATTCTTCCACGTACCCCGCTCAATTAGACTATTGATAATTCTGGCGGAGTGGAAAGCGGAGAGTCGATGGGAATTTGAGTTCTGTTCTGGCCGCCGCTCTCTCCGGCGCTCCGTTTACCGCTCGCTGGCCGCATCGCGCCGTCCCCTGATCCATTAATCCATATCAGCGGGGACGGTGAGGAGAACCGCGCCACCATTAGCCGGCCGCGGGAAAAAGAGGCAGCCTCAGTTTCCCCGGCAGCACGGGTCATTAGCTATCGAGCGGGACCTCCTCTCCCGCGGCGTTCCTTCCCCATGGAACGCCGCCGGCCGCTAGCCCGGCGCTCAGAGCCGTTCAGCAACGAGGGCATTCCTTTGCACCTATGGCGGAATGAAAACCCGCTCGGCGAAGGTCAGGCGGGCGCGGTGGGAGCGGGCACGGCGCTAACCTGAGAGACCGGGGAAGGACGCGCGAGCGCCGCCGCCGCTGCGGACCCGAGCGTGACCTCGGCTAGCGCGGAGCGGGGAGCGGCGAGCGCTAACGTTTTCCCGCCGGGACGAGAGCGGCGTTTGGGCCCCCGCCGGCCCCCGAGGGAGACCGGCAGGGTGTGAGGCGGTCGGGGCCCATGAAAAACGCAGAACCCGTTGAACCCGGGGAAGCTGGAGAAGAGCACTGAGGCGGGAGGGCGGAAGGAGGAGACACGCCCGCGCGCCCGAGAGAGAGCGGAGCGCCCCGGGACCCCGTCTCTGCCCTTCATTAATGCGCAGCTCTGCGCCCTCGCAGCTGACCGTGTCACACGGGACAGTAACCATGGTGACGAGCAGGGCCGGCCTGCATTTTGACACAGCTCCTGTCACATTACCTTGAGCCCGAAACACAGTGAGTGGATGAGAGGCTGTTCATTTTCTGCTGTGTGTGTGTGTGCCCATGTGTGTGTGTAAATTCTCTCTGAATGAGCTATAGAATCTCTTGCCGGACCGTAATGTGCTGCATTCAGCATTATGGATATTGCAGCGCTCTGCTTTCCTGAATGAGGAGAGAGGGAAGCTTGTGAAAGGGTGACTGAGGAGAGAAGAGCTTGTGAAAGGGTGACTGAGGGGAGAAGAGCTTGTGAAAGGGTGACTGAGGGGAGAAGAGCTTGTGAAAGGGTGACTGAGGGGAGAAGAGCTTGTGAAAGGGTGACTGAGGGGAGAAGAGCTTGTGAAGGGGTGACTGAGGGGAGAAGGGCTTGTGAAAGGGTGACTGAGGAGAGAAAGGGTGTGCATTTCATGTGTGTGTGTGGTGGGCACAGTGGTGTGTAAAGTGACTGAGGAGAAGAATCTTTAGCTGACTGAATGGTGATAGCATTAAGGATATTGAGAGAGCCTTGTTTGCTGATGAGGAGAGAGGGCTTGTGAAAGGGTGACTGAGGGAGAAGAGCTTGTGAAAGGGTGACTGAGGGGAGAAGAGCTTGTGAAAGGGTGACTGAGGGGAGAAGAGCTTGTGAAAGGGTGACTGAGGGGAGAGGGTGAAAGGGTGACTGGGTTAAGGTTCGGGGGCCTGACCTGGGAGAAGAGCAGGTAGGGTTAGGGTGAGGGGGTTAGGGTTAGGGTGAGGGTGAGGGGGTCAGGGTGAGGGAGCTGACCTGGGAGAAGAGCAGGTAGCCGTACTCGTCGCAGGGCAGCATGTCGTCCACCAGCACAGTGATCCAGGTTCCGTCCTTGCAGAGCCGCACCTGGTACGCCCCCTCCTGGCAGATGGCCCGCGTGATCATCACCCGCTCCACCAGCTCGGGCCGCTCCGCCAGCACCGCCAGGGCGCTCAGGAACCTGCGGGGGAGGGGGAGGGGGAGAGGGCGGGGGAAGGCGGGATGAGTCGCGCCGTGCACATCCACGGGCTCCTGCGCGCTCCCGTGCTAGGCCGCCACCGCCGCTGGAAGCTCGTGCAACATTAAAACCCTGCCACTCTGACGAAAGCTCTCGCCACTAAAGCCGCTGTAGCCCGCTACGTCCCCGGGAGGGAAGAAAAGGATAAATAAATAAATAAATAAACAGAGAGGCGCGCGGCGCGCTTCACCCCGAGGCCCCGGCCCAGCTTAATGTCCTGCGACAGCGACGCCCGGGCGTCGGCGCGGAGACGCCTTTGATCTGATGGGACCCGACGTCTGTTCGAAAATGACATCGACCTCGGGCCAGCGGCCGGGGACGCGCGCCTCTCGCTCCGCTTCCTGTTCCGGGCGGCGCGGCGTCTCTGGATGGGAGGAAGGGCCGCAGGAAGGATACGGTGGCGGTCAAGCGGACGTGAGGGCGGCGGCGCAGGACGCCGGGGGCGAGAGGGAACGGCGGGCGGAGGCTGTTACAGCGTCTCTGGGTCTCGGCGGGCGGGCCGCGGCGTTTCGGGCTCGCTGTCGCTCTCGGGTAAACCCCCGCCTCGCGTCCCGCACAGGAGCGGCGGTGCTCTCATTACTTCTTTAATCAACACACTTGAGTACAGATGACTTTTCCACTGATAGATTATAAACAGCCCTCCTCTGTGCGCTGGCCTTTATATTCCATTATAACAACATTAAGTGGTCCCTGACGCACCAAACCACACACCACACACACCATCACCACCAACAAACACCACACACACACACACACACACCACACTCACACCATCAAACACTCACACCACACACACACACACACACACTCATCCACTCACATCAAACACTACACAACCACACACACAAACCACACACACACACAGTCAAACACGCACTCACAAACCCACCCACCCACACACACACACACAGACTCACACACACACTCCGCACACACACAATACTGCTCACAGGACACACACACACACATCTCTCACACACACACACACACACACACCGACTCACACACACACACACACACACACAGGCAGACACAACAGACATCACACACCAGCGAGCCGCAGACCGCTACGCAGCTCCCGCAGTTTCCCAGCAGGCCCTGCAGGATGTCGGAGGGCCGGGGGGTGCGGAAGACGGACCACTTGACGCCGCGGTCCTTGAAGTTGTTGCAGTTGATCTCGTGGGGGCGGAGCCACTTCTTCACGCGCTGCTGCACGCTGTCTCCCTCCGGGAAGCCCACCGATCGCGGCCCGGGCGGGAAGCTGTCGTCCACAAAGTTCACCGCGTTCTGCAGCCGGGAGACAAGTCAATCACCACGGGCCACGCCCACTCCCCGGCCCCAGCGCAGTCAGGCCAGCACAGCTGCGCTTACACGACAGCATTCCCATCCCTGCAGGAGGAAGCTCACTGCACAAACAAACCACTGACCCCCCCAGTAAGACAAATAGGTCATTAGAATGTTCCTGACTGAACATTCTAATGCTGATGTCACAATCACTACTGCTAATGGAAGGCACTGGAGTTCTAGAACACCGCTTTAGAATTTAGTAAAAAACGTGTAAGATCACAAATAGGTAATTAGAATGTTCCTAACTGAACATTCTAATGCTCATGTCACAATCACTACTGCTAATGGAAGGCAATGGAGTTCCAGAACACCGATTTAGAATTTAGGAAATGTAAGAAACAATAGTATAAATGTTCCAATGAAATCTATGGATGTCACACACTACGCAAGAAGGAAGGGAGTTCAGAACACGATAGATTGTGAAACATTCAAGGTAATAACCAGCGCTGATGCCGAGAGAGAAGGCTGTCCACGAGCAGTCACACAAACACAAACGCCTAAATTCTACAGAAGGGTTAAAAGTGCCTCTTTTCCAATCTGCAGTCCTGCTTGGTTTCGGCGCGCAGATGAGCTGCTGGCATCATTAATTCAGAGGCCTTCAGGCCAGCGCCAGGGCTGGAAGACGTGCCGCGTCCCCAGGATCGACCACCACCAATTATTCATGTGACAAAAGGCAGAGACGGGCCGCGGAACAAACAGCGCGCTCAGTCACTAGCCGCGCTCCCCCCGCAGACTGACAGTCCCCCCACACTGCCGCACACCGCCCTCTCCTTCACAGCACAGCGGGACAGCGCCAGGAACCCCACCGCCGCAAAACCCGCCGTCTCCGCGGCGGCTATCCAGGATCCGCCGCTCGGCAAGCGGGAGTGAATCACGGTCGCCATAGCCCCATAATCACACTATTGATCTTCTGACTGGGGCCAGGGAAAATAAACTGAATTGACCGGGTGCAATTATTGAATGATTATCGCATGGAGAAAGGAGCAGTCCTCCAATATCCATAATGCTGAATACAGCACATTACGGTCTGGCAAGAGATCCCACAGCCCATTCAGAAGTTTCACACACACACACACACACACACACACACACACACTCATCCGCGTGCACGCATGCAAACACACACACGCGCACATGCACACATTCACACATTAACACACACACACACACACACACACTCGCGTGCACGCATGCAAACACACATGCGCACATGCACACATGCGCACACACACACACACACACACACACACACAGCCACACACACAAACACACACACGGACACACACACACACAAGGGCCACACGAGCACACACAACAGCACACACACACACACACACGGACGCACACGCACACACACACACATGCGGACGCACGCACACACACACACACACACACACAGATTGGAGTGCTAAGGAAAAGGAATGGCGCAATGCTGGGTGAAGGCAGCAGAGTTGGAGCAGGCCTCAGGAGCAGGCCTGAGGAGCGGTGCTGTAAAGAGGATGCTGCCCTTGCACGCGCTGTAAACTTTGTGGGAGGGTTAATGTCTGCTCGTAAAACTGCAGCGCTCCGCTGCTCGGCCGCGCGAGGCTAACGGGCTCCTCTCGGGTCGAGCCGCAGCCGCGGTCCCGGCCGCGCGCAGCCGCGGGACGCCGCCGTCCCAAGGACACTGCGGTCTGGCGCCCGGCGGGTCAGAGGGGCGGGGCCGGGCCCCGGGGGCATCGAGAGACCCGGACCGCCGAGAGACCGCGAACGCGCGCCGCGTCGCTACGGGTTTCAACGGCTCACCCAATCAAAAAAAAGTGATTTAGCTGAGATGTGATAACCAACCAATAGCGTGCCACACTGCTTTTCCCATCAAAAACCACAAGCTGCCGCCTAGCGTAAAAACGTAATCAGCACCAAAAACAAAGCCGGGGGGTAACGTTTAAGGATGCATCAGGGGAAATCCCACAGCGCAAAGGGTCTGACTGTGATTGTCTGTCTGACACATAAATCACAGAAGGACCACGGTGGGGGGTGTGGGGGGCGGTGGGGGGGGTTGGGCTGCTTTCAGCAAGAGAAGACCTCTGATAACCACCCAAAAAACCAAGCAGGTCAGGACCGCACCGACATCAAAAATGCACACGATGGCGGGCGGGCAGGCGGTAATGAGCACCACCATTATGGAGGACAAAAAAACACACAAACCAATAATCTAAATGTGGAGACAACACACCCTGATGGCACATAAAAGAGCTTTCAGCCCCTCCCTCCGAGCGGATCTTTTTTTCTCTTCCTTTGTGTGTGTGTGTGTGTGTGTGAGGCACAGACAGCGGCCGGGCTGCGGAGGCGGACGCTGGGGAGGGCACACGATATGATGGGCTGGTTCATGTTTCCTCAGAGAGGAAGTACGGAATCTGCTCATTTCCCCCGCCAAGGACAGCGTCTTACCCTTGGAAAAAGGCAAATAAAGCCGCAAGCAGAGCTGCCGGAGTCCAACAGGTGCACAAAGAAAAAAGGGAGTGCGCGTATATATTTATATGTATTTGTGTGCGTGTGTGTGTACAAGTGTATGCGTGCGTGTGTGCATGTGTGTGTGGGTACTTGTTTGTGTGGGTACTTGTTTGTGTGTGTATATTTTGCTGTTTCCCTGTGTGTGATGTGATCGGCTCAGACCCGCGGGGCTCTCTGTGACTCTCAGCCCCGCCCCCTCTCCCAGCGAGCGCGCGCGGGAGGGAGGGAGGCGGCGGTGCAGCTGGCGGAGACACAGGCCTCCCGCTGACTCAGTCAGGCTCCGGCGCGGCCCCGGCGTCTCATTAGCTCCGCGCTCATTAGGGAACTCCCCCGGCTGCCGCCAACGGGGGGAGGGGAGGGAGCTGGCACGCCCCTCCACCACGGGCCACGCCAGCGCTGTAACAGCCCCGCCCCCCGCCACCCTCACCCCAGTCCACCCCGAGCGCGCGATCCCACCCCCCCCCCGGCCTTCGGGCCCCAACGAGCGGGCGAGCTTAAAAGCAGAGGACCATCGTTCAGCCCAACGTCTCCGCTCAGCCGTTAGGCGGTAATTATTATACTGTAATTGCATTTTTCCCTTCAGTAACAGGGCTTAATTAATTCTCCCATATTCACATTAATGCCAGTTAATGAAAATCCATTGTTTCTTGAAAGGGACCACCGTCGTTACGGTAATAAACTCGCCGGGCGCAGTTGATAAATCAGAATACGAGGGAAAAATGAAAAAAAAAAAACATCCGCTCCCTTTGAAGAGCAAATAAAAGGACACGCCCCCGCCCTCGTTCCGTAATGAGCGTTCTCCGGGGAGCCTGTGATCCGGCTCTGCGATCCCCGACAATGAAAAGCCTTTGATGACCGGCGTTCCCGTCCCGGAGGCTAATGCACATCAGGAGCCTTCACGAGAGCGCGTTCCGTCGGCCGTGCGTGTTCGGGGCCAATCGGGAACCTGGGGGTGGGTGGGCTGAGGCTCTGGGTGGCGGGGGGGAGGGGAGGAGGAAGAGGAGGGCGGGGGGGGGGATGAACCGGAGCCCGGCGCGCTTTGGAGCGCTTAGCCTTGCCTCTCGCCCCGTTTGCACCCGATCCCCGGCGCGACACCGGAGCCGCGCCGCCCGTCTTTCTGATCCGCCGAGGCGCGGCGACCTGCGACCTCCGCGCCGTCTGCGCCAGCGGCGAGGGGGCGGAGCCTGGGCCCGGCTCCGCTCGCTGCCTAATCACCGGATACGCAGCAAATCCCCCTCCCGCCCCGCCAGATGGCTAGGGAACTGGCTTCTAACCCTAATCGCAGGTTGAATCTCAAGGTTCAATTCCCAAGTAGGACACTGCCGCTGTACCCTTGAGCAAGGTACTTAACCCGCATTGCTTCAGCGAACATCCGGCTGCATAAATGGATACTATGCAAAAAGAGCGCAAGTCGCCCTGGATACAAGCCTCCACTAAGTGCCTGTAATGTAATGAGGCCGATAAGCTGGAATGGCCTCTACTCTGCGCCTAATCTCTGCACTCTGCTGATCTGGACGTGCAGATATTAGCATCGATGTGAATGCAAATGTGGCCGTCTGTAAAGCAGAGGTACAGGGGGGCTGGCAGCCTCTGCAGAAGTATGTCCTGTACGAGTGAGAGCAGCCCTCTTTCAGGACAAACAGTCCTCCCGTGCCCGGCGTCCTCCCCCCCCCGCCCCCCGCTCCCGCCACGGCCGCCGGCGGGGAGGCAGAGCCGGGGTCCGCGCTCTCATTAGCGCTTATGTGCGGATAAACAGCCGTTGCGATCAGCGGGGGCGCGGCCGAGCCAGCTCTCGCCCGCCGCCGCTTTATAAATCAAATCATTAGCGCCGTGCAAAAACAAAAAAAAAAACCCACCGGCGTCTCCCGGCACGGCGGCCCGTCACCCAGAGACCCAGAAACCGCGGCTATTAAAAGCCCCGCCGCCGCCGGCGCCACACCGCCGCCCTGGCCAGCCCGTTTGTTCTCGCCGCCCCCCCCCTCCCAGTGAGCCGAATCGCCCGCTCGACGGTTCCCCTTCCCCCGCCGTCGCCGGGCGTTTCTCTGGCACCCTCCTCCCGTAGATTCGTCAGGCTCCTTTCTTCCGTTTCCCAGGCTAATCCCCCGCGCGGCGTCTGAAGGGGGCGCGGATGAACTTCAGACGGCACCGTTTTCGTTTGGGAGCACCCCCCGTCCCCCCCACTGCCCCCGACACCCCCTGGTGAGACCACCCGGGTCAGACCACCCGGCTCGGGGGGAGTGCGGCGGCACATTTTCGGGACTCGGACTCGGCCAAGCGCCCCCCCCTCCCCCGGCTTCATTTCGCACGTAGCGCAAACCGGCTTCCCGACCGAAAACAAAAACTGATTCCAGGTTCTCCGGATAATCGAATCAGCAAGCCGGCCACCCTCCGAGCAACACGCTTTACACAAATCAGCGCCCCGAAAAGAGGGGGCCCCCATAATGAGCAATTCGGCCCGCCCCTCGCGACCGCCGCTCGCACATCACCCAGAGACAGGACAAATAACGAGGCTAATGCTCCGCCGATTACGGGCGGAACACAGCCTCATTCAGCCCCCCCCCCACGCTCCTGTAAAACAAGCATACATCAGGGAAAGGACACCCAACCCCGAGTGGAACAAGAGAAGGAGACGAGGGGGATCTCATAAACACAGAGAGTGCCGTGAGCTGGGACCGGTTCCGACAGCGCGCCCGTTAGCAGCCCGCGCTACGCTCCCCCGGAGGCGGGCTCGCCGCTTTCGGGGATAGCAGGGGACGGCGCGGCGGAGAGAACGACTGAGGTGCGTTCAAGTTCAGCCAAGTTTGCTAACTACTTCAAACTTTTTTCCATTAGCTTTGTGTTCGCCGCGAACGTTTGCAAACATAAGCGAACGGTCTGAGAAGGTAAAGTTTGCGGCAAACAAAAATGGACGCTGGACTGAGGGAAATGTTCCCAGATGAGTATTTCAATTGAAGATGATCAGTTTTTTCAATAATGTTATTGCTAACGCTAGCCAATGCTATTATTGTTCGCTAGCTAGCAGAGCTAGCTATTTTTTTATCATCGATGATGACAGAAGAAGCTGTGAGTACAAACACTCTTGCCGCCATGTCCGTTTATGTTTAACGCAAACAATTTGGACTGTTCGTAAAAAGCCGTTCAACTTGAACTGTTCAAAGAAAACATGTTCGGTTCCCTACGAACATTCGCCTCTGAACCTGAACACACCTCAGCCGTTCCCCTGGTTTAAGTGCAGCTGTCTGAGGAAAATACCGTGGCCAATCACAGAGAGAGGAGGGCGCGGAGCGGGGACCCACCTCCCTGCAGAAGCTGACAATGTTCTCCCACAGCTCCTTGGCCTCGCCCTCGTCGGTGCGGCGGCGGGCCTCCACGTGCACGCTCTCGCGCCGCTTGAGCGGCTTGGCCACCTTGCGCAGGGCCAGGTAGTGCTGGGGCGTGTGGCAGGCCGCGCAGTGCTTGGCCTTCACGTCGTTCAGCAGGGTGCAGGCGGGGCACGCCCACTGGCCGGCCTTCTCCGGGAGTCCCGGGAGGGCCCCCGGGGGCGCCCCGGGGCCGGAGGGCGAGGGGAAGACCCGGGCCTGCTTGCGGGCCCGCTCCTTGACGGCGTAGCAGGGGCAGGAGCAGCAGCCGGGCGCGGCGGCGCACTGCGAGCAGCGGGGGGGCTGCTGCTCCTGGAAGCCGTGCAGCTTGGAGCAGCCGCAGGCGCTGCACTTGGGCGCCCCCGTGGGGTTGCGCAGGGTGCACTTGGCGCAGGCCCAGGCGCTGAAGTCCGGGCTGGACGGGCCGGACGGGGTGAAGCGCACCGACTCCCCCGCCAGGTCGATGAGGTCGCCGCGGGGCGAGCGGCACGCCTCGCACCTGGAGGCCCCGCCCAGCGGCGGCAGGGAGCAGCCGGGGCACTTCCAGGAGGGGGGCGGGGTCAGCGGCAGGGGGCGGGGCGGCTCCTCCTCCTCCAGGACGCTCAGCCGCTTGCTGGGGAGGGGCTCCTGCGGCTGCGGCTGGGGGTGCTTGGGTTTGGGGGGCCGCGGGGGGCAGGGGGCGGGGCCGCCCGCCGTGGACGGGGAGGTGGGGCTGGGGGCGGGGTTGGGGGGCCGTCCCGGCGGGGGGACCTCCCGCCGGCTGCGGGGCACCGGGTTGTTCTGCAGGGAGGAGAGGGGCCCGAACGGGGAGGACGGGGGCTGGGAGGGGGCGCGGGGGGGCTCCGGGGGTTCCGAAGGGGGAGGGGGCGAATCCTCCGTCAGGTCGATCAGGAGAGGGGCGGCGCCGGCGGCGGAGTGGACGGGGAACCCCGCCACGGGCGTCCGCACCTCCGGCACCACCAGGGCCTCGGGGGGGATCTTGGGCAGCGAGAGCTTACGGGGCCCCCCGCAGGCGGAGCAGGACAGGGCCACGGGGGTGTTGTGGAGGGTGCAGCGCGGGCAGGCCCAGCCCGACTGCGGGTCGGGGGCGCAGGCGTCCCCGTTGCTCTCCGCCCTCCGCGGGTCCTCCCGGGGGGGCTGCTGGCCGCGCGGCTCCAGGAGCACGGCCAGGGAGGCGGCCGAGGGGACGGGGGGCACGGCGGGGGGCGCGGGCGGCTCGGGGGCCGGCGGCGGCGGCGGCGGCGGCGGGGGGAGGAGGAGGAGCCCGTTGGCGGCCGGCGTGCCGGGGGAGGGCCCAAAGCCGCAGACGGAGCAGGCGCCCGCCCCCTGCTGGTTGCCGGCGGTGCAGCGGGGGCAGGCCCAGCGGCGCTCCTCCGTGCTGCTCAGGCGCAGGATCTGGTTGAGGTCGGGCTTCTGCCGCGGCGCCTCGCAGATGGAGCAGCGCGGGGCGGCGCCGGCGTTCAGGAAGGTGCAGCGGCCGCACGACCACTCCCCGCCCCGCGCTGCCGTCGCCATGGAGCCTGGGGAGTGGGAGTGACTGCAGGAGAGAGAGAGAGAGAAAGAGGGAGAGAGAGAGGGAGAGAGAGAGAGGGAGAGAGAGGGGGGATAGAGAGAGAGAGAGAGAGAGAGAGAGAGAGAGAGAGAGAGAGAGAGAGAGAGAGAGAGAGACAGAGAGGGAGAGAGAGAGAGAGGGAGAGAAAAGTACGGGCATACAAGGGAGACAGACAGGGTGGGACACAAAAAGGCGGGAAAAAAGGTGGGAGAGAAGGTGGGAGACAGGGAGAAAAACAGATTAGCAACACTACACTTGAAATGAACTGCCCACCTCAGGGAGCAGGAAAACCCATCGACACACGAAGCCCCGTGAAGGAGAACCGGAGAGAGACCGTGCGAACGACCGGGAGCGAGTTCTCGCGAGCGCGAACAGAGAGGCCTCCTCGTCTACCGCCGAAGCCAGACTATCCGCGCCTCGCCTGCTGCTCGAGTTTCATTATCAGTGAGATCGATTCCGCGTGTCACTGTTTCGGGAGGCGCAGCGACGCTCTGGCACGCGCACATCACGCTTGTCATGGCCTAGCGGTGTCGGGACACAGGCGCGGCGGCGGGGGTGAAATAAAGAGACGCGTCTGCTGTCACGGCGGGGAGCTGGGCGCTGCTGCTCTGGGTGTTATGTGCCCAGGCCGGCCCAGGGGCCGCTCAGACGCTCTGCGGGAGGGGTGAGCTCAGGCTGGAGGTTTCCACAGCGACAGCCCAGGACTCCTCCGGGAAGACGCGAGCTGCTAAATAAAGCCAGCATGCTAATTAAACACACGCGCACGCAAACACGCACGCACAGACACACAAACACACACACGTAAGCACAAACACGACCACACGAACGCAAAAAAGTACACGTTGACACACTGAACGCAAACATACACAAGTACAAACACAGAAATTAAAGCACAAACATACACACAAGCACAAACAAACGCAAACACGCACGCAGGCAAGCACAAACACATGCAAACACAAACAAATGCAAACACGCACGCAGGCAAGCACAAACACATGCAAACACAAACAAACACAAACACGCACGCAGGCAAGCACAAACATACACGCAAACACAAACAAATGCAAACACGCACACACATACACACTGAGGAGGTGCTGAAAGCCAGCGTGATGACAACAAGCGGCGAGTGAGAGACTGGACGCCATTTCGCACAATGCGCTGAACACGCCGCGCTCCTGTCACTCCGGCCTCGCGGCGTCTGCCTGCGTTACGTCCTCGGAGACGGCCGCGTGCCCGCCGCGGCTCTGCCTCCCCAAATTAGCCCCCCCTCCCCCCACCCGCCAGGCCCGCCGCTGGCAACAGCGATTCCGAAGAGTGGAGACGGAACAATCCGGATCATCGCTCTGCGCCAGGGCCGAACCCGGGGCTGCCAGCTGGCCTCGCGCTACAGACCCGCGCTCCCGTTACTCCACAGGCCAGCGCCGGGGCGAGCCGCTAACAGCCACGCTCGTCATCCAGCCACGTAACCGAGGGCAGACGCCATTTTACAACACGCAGAGCGGCCCCACCTCCCTGCCCTCGTGACCGCTTTTCAGCGTCCGTACGAACCGTGTGAGGTTTGACCCCCTTTTCTTGTTCCGACCCCTTCGCGGGAGGGTAAAGGGAACAGAACGGACGCCCCGTCGGCGCTGGCGCGTTCGAGCCCGAGCCGAAACCCCGTACCGCGAGCTTCCGCGCTCGTTGAAAACGCACTCGAAGCTGGCGAGTCCTGATACTGAAATGTCCCCCGTTTCGCTGCTGGTGCTGGCAGGGTCATAATGGAGCCGGGAGCCAGCTGCTGCGTAAACTGCGGTCACTCTTCAGAATTTCGCCGGGGGGGGGGGGGCGGGGCACGGCAGTAAACCACTGAAAGGATGAATGCGGGCCCAGCCCAGCCATCAAATAATGAGCGCACAGCAAAACAGCAGCCAAGGCCGCCACGACGACGAGAAGACACGGAACAACAGAGCCCTGCTCAATTATTAAAATCAGACTTTTTTAAAACCGTGGCCATAATGTATCCCTGATTAATCTTCAACTGAGAGCCAATTCTGCTAGGTTAGGCTCAACTTGCATACTCTCAGACACGCCGTGCTTGTATTCTCCAGCACGAAGGAGGCCAGTTTGTTAAAGCAGTAAAACCCATGCTCCATTTTGTGCGGCGAACATTCGGCACCGACGCGGCCTACATCCCTCCACGCTGCACGTGGAGCGCGTACGCCTTCTTGAAAAAACATAAACAGCGGCGTCAGCGATAAAATCAGCCCCTCACAGCCCATCACGTTTCATATCCATCTCAAAAGCCAGTGGTACCCACAATGCACTGCAGCGTCGCCAGCTGTGTTCGCCGTGCCCTGGGCTGGAAGGGGTCGGCGGATTACAGAGCGAGAGCGAGCGGAGCCGCGGTCGCCGGCTCAGACCTGCCGGGGCCCGATGGGGCCCGCGCTGCACCAGCCGGCCCCTGCGGGGCCCGGCCCACTCTGGGCACAGTGGGGCCGCTAACACACCGGGGCCGCTAACCGCACTTAGCGCAGCTCCATTGAGTCCTCTCAGGCCGCCGCGCGAGCGCCTGCCAGTGAGAGCCCGGTAAGGCTCCCGCCCCCCAGAGGACGCTTCCAAACGCCGCGCGTGCGGGGGCCCGGCCCGGGACCGATAAGAGCGCGGCGTGTTTACCGCGTACCCGGCCCCAGGCGCGGCGTCAGGGCGTGGCGTCACGGCCGGCTTTGTGTCAGGAGTCATTATGAACGTCAGCATTGTGCATGCGACCCCCCCTCCCCCCTCCCTTACCACTGACTTATTCATGGGATAATAGGTACGTATTCACAACGGCTTCCCGAAATAGCCCCGCTCCGAGGCCGATACTCCTCTGGGCACGAGCCCCTCCTCCGGCTCCCGGGCGAGGTGAGGCAGAGGAGCGGGCTCCGCGTCCGCACGCGTGTGAGGGCCCGTCTCATGCTGAGAAACACACACAGCGCGCCGTGAGTGATTCACTCAGACACGCGCGGCGGGGCCGCCTCCATAACAGAGACGCGCCTCGCGGCGGCACGGACCGCTCAAGCAGAGCCGGGGCGATCTCGGCCCGCGGGGGGGGGGCTGATCAGGGCGTCGCCATCTGCGGTTTGAGGTTCACTCGACTTCACCACGGAGCGGGGCCGCCGGTGGGCCGCTGGGGGACCGCGGTCAAGGCTGCCCCCCCCACGGGGCTGAGGTGGGCCACCTAGGCCAGCCTACGATAGAGCACACACAGACACAGACACAGACACAGACACAGACACAGACACAGACACAGACACAGACACACACACAGACACACACACAGACACACACACACACACACACACACACACACACACTGTACGCACCCAGCGAGCAGCACCGTTTCCCAAGTGCCTTAACACGCACGTTCAGAGCGGCTGCCACTAGAGCGGTCACCCCGGCTGTGGAAGTGACATCACTCTGTCCCCTGCACACTTAACTAGCACAGGCGTGTGGCTTCCGCACTGGCGACTGCTGAAACCGGGTGAGAGTGTAAAAGGGGCAAAGTTACCAGGAGGACTCTGGGACGCCGTCAGTAAGAACGCCGCGGCGCGCAGAGTCTCCTGTTGCTCAGAATAGCGCCACTTCCTCAGACAAGGCGGGCCTCCATTAAGCTCGCCGGCTTTTAAGCTGCACTCAGGGCCGGCCATTAGGACACTTACTGGAGAGCCCGTGATGAAAGCAGGTGTCAGTCTCCGGAGGGGGCTTTGAGCAGCGCTCTCGGGCCCCGCCCTGCTCATTAATAATGCAGCGAGTGTGGCGTGGGAGGGGTCAGGGCAAGGGAGGAGGGCGTGTAGGAAAGCTGGCACCAGGGACCAGGACCAGAGGCAAGGGCAAAGAGAGACTGGGGCACACGAGGACACCGCTACCCGTGTCTGAGCATGCTCAGAACAACACAGCCGCCACCACATTCCAAATGGAAAACACTCTCCAACATAACCGCATAACTGCAACCGCAACATAAGAAAACAAAGCTAAACAAACACCCAGGATTAATGCTTTGTTAACCAAACACACGTACATCTGCCTTGTAAGATCTACCTCAGCTACTTTTCTGAGGGATAAAACATTTTTTTAACATTAAAAAATTATTCAAGAACAGAGACAGAAGCCCCCCTCCTCCTACACCACCCAAGGACCTTATAATCGAGGTCACATGATCTACCAGCAGCTGGAATTTAATGTTCCCTGCTTCAGCACCATTGATCCAAGCAGTGCAGGAGGGAGCTGCTACTGTGCAAACCTGGTTCATCCCAGGCTTCACTTTCATACACATAAAAGGAACAAGAACAACGTAATGCTAAAGTGAAATGTAAAGGTACTGCTGGGTGGCTCATTTGGTTAAAGCACCACATACTAGTACGGATGACATTACATTACATTTATTTGGCAGAAGCTTTTATCCAAAGCGACATACAAAAAGTGCATTTCATGGTCACATGAGCCTCGTGGTCTCGAATCCGGACCGTGCCAGTGGCACCTGCGGCCGGTGGCTCTATGAGGCAGCGCATAATTGCCGGCTGCATCCCACAGGGCACGAGAGGGTTCAGTTGGTTAGGGGTCCGTATTTCATCGCTCTCCAGGGGTCCCCTCTGGTCGATTGGGAGCCCGTGGACTGCATGTCAAAAAGGTCTTCCTTAGACTCCACTCTACGCCAGCATGGCCTATGGTGTGAAAAGAAGCAGGCCGGTTGCTTAGTGACACCACGCCTTTCGAAGAACTGCAGATGTCTTCACTTCATGCACGAACGTGCCGACAAAGTTAACTGGATATTCCAAATTACGGAGGACATTGGACACGTTCAACTCCACGTTAGGTGCCAAATTTATTTAAATAAATAAATAAATAAATAAATAAAGTCTAAAGGTGTTGCACTTTAGATAAACTAGTGACACATTCTAAAACAACAACGCCGTGTCCGCTCGACCGGCTCATTCCAGATTTTTATCTAATGACTTGCCCGCACCTCAGACGCACGCCGAAGGAGTGGCCTGTTGTCAGGAAGCGAGCGGGACGGGAGCAGGCAATTTCAGCGCGAGTGAGAGCTCGGGAGATTGGGCTCTAAAGCCGCCATCACGGAGCCAAGCGCAGCGGCGGCGGCGGTGGCGGCGTAATCCCCGCCCGCTTCGAGCGCGCGTCTCCAGGCTCGCCGCCGTCCTCAAGGGGCTTATCCCAGACCGCTTCACCGGCCGCCATTATCCAGCGGAGGAGCCCTTGTTTATTGGAGAATGAGGGACAGCCAACGTTATTACGATTTTGACAAAAAGCGCGGAGAGCCACAGGCTTAAATATAATAGAGTGGGGGGGGGGGGGGGGAGGGGTGTGATAAAGAAGCTGGAACTTAATGTGAAGGGCTTTTGGGATCCCTGCCATTAAATCTGATCGAAATATTACACACAGAGCCGCTCTCTACGAAAACACGGCGAAGGTAATATCCCCGGAATAGTCATTTTCCCAAACTCCCTTCAGGTTTTTGGAACGGGCGGATAAATCAGCTGAATATTTCGTCCCCGGATAACCACATATCAGCAGAAAAAAAAAAGGAAGTGACCCGGGCAGTGCTCCCCACGGTGTGCCAGGGAAACTCAACACACGTTCAGGCTCTCTTAACACAGCCCATTCTGGCCCGTTAGCGCTGTAAAAATGAACGCGGGGGGCGATGTTCTGGGCACGACGGCATCCTCCCGCCCTTCCCCCGGGCGAGACCCCCCCCCATCCCCCCCTCCAGCCCGGCCGCACCGCCCCGGTAGAAGGCTCTGGCGGGGTCACGGACCCAAGCCTGCGCTGGGGACGCGGGGAGATGGTCCTCGTTAGCCGCCCCAGCGCGTGGGCGGGCAAAGAAAAACGCCGACTCCCCGCTTCATTGAAAGAGCGCGAACGCCGGCTGCGCTCTCTGCACGCTGATTTCCGGAACTCTCCGCTTTCCAGCCGGCTTAAAAGCTGCAGCAGTCGACGGCAGCCTAAAGGTCTCTCTCCGAGGGCTAACTGCACATATGGGGACGGACCTCCCGTCCATGTTCAGGAACAACGCCGCAGCGGAACACCTCATGGCAGTGGAATATATATTCCGAGCTGTCAAGAGAACTCTCCTGTGCGCCGTACCATGAAATTATACTTTAAAAAAAAAAAAAACCTTGTAGGCCTCACATCCGATCACGCACAACAAACTCCGCTTTTAAATGAGCCTTCCAGGGACGCAGAAAAAACCCCTGAATAACAATGCAACAGGAGAAACCTCGCTGTGCGCCGAATTCTCCAAAAGGACCTCCACGCATCGAGCCTCACTGATAGCAGCCTGGTCTTCTGTGCCATGCGGTCACACGGCAGATCAGACCTGAACCGGGCAACAACGAAAAAAATCCCCTAGGAGATGCCACAGCTTCAGTGGATGAATTCTAGTTTGATGGACGTATGAGGGGAAAAATACCCAGCATGTACGCCGGTAGTGTGGGGGGGGCTGGGAAGGGTGTGGGGGCTGGGGCGCTGGGCGGGGGGTGGGATTGTCAGATGGGAGCGCGGAACACCTGTCTGGTCTGATATGTCTCCCAAACGCTTGTCTCAACCCTTTTCTCCCCCCCCCATCCGTTCTGCGGGGCGTACAGACGGCTCCTATCGGTGAAGACGAGCTGCTGGCGGCCGGGCGCTCGGTTCAGCGCGGAGCGGCTGTCACGGCTCCTCGTCACGTTACCGCACGCGTCCCGGCAGGAGCGGCGGCGTCCTCCCGAAAACCTCGATTCGCCCGATTCGCCCGGGCCCCTGGAGAATCGGCCCAAAGCGGCGCGCAGGACGACCGGAGCTAAGGAAAGGGAAGACGAGCGGGTCGACGCCCACAGACCGTGACGGACGGCGGCTCCCTCCCGCCCCCCTGGGGCCTCCCGGGCGCTCTTAATGAAGCAGCGGCGACCTTTGCCCCCGCCCGCGGGCCGTCGCGGCGGCGGCGGCGGTGCTAAAGCGCGGGATAAAGCCCGGCTCTCCGGGAAGCCTGTTAGCCGGGCCCTCGGGGAGAGCGTCACCTGGCCTAGTGAGGCGATGGCGGGGTGGCGGGAGCGTGGCGGACGCAGATCGGCGGCCGATGGGCCGGATTAAGGACCGCCGGGAGCGAGGTTCTGATTATCGGGGCGCCCGCTCCCCGGACTGACGGACAGCAAGCGAGCAGACGCCACGCTTACGTCATCCGAGCGCCCCCCCTCAGGTCGCCCCGGAAACCGCCAAGAGACGCAGACCGTGGGGGGGGGCAGGAAGGGTAACTCTCTGCGTTCAGCTTAGTACCAGCGCTTACGTTAAAAAAAGGGGGGGGTCTGTTAAACCATCAGGCGAAGTGCCAGGTAAGCCAAGATAAAAAAGGACAGGAAATGTGCATTCAATGTCCTCAGTTAAGATTCTATAGGCAGGAGAAGGAAGAAAGAGAAAGCCAACACTGCCCAAATCTTTTCCAACAGCGAAGCCGGTAAAAACAGCGAAGGCGTTTCTACGGTCCGACTCGCTGCTCATTGGTCACGGCTCGAGGGGCGTTCGCCGGCTGTGAGACTTTGGTTCTGCGCTCCGGATGCGTGCGAATCTTTCGAGTTTAACGGTTTCCACTTGGTCTGGACGTCCCGACCGTTAAATATTTAACTCGCCTATAACTCAAACGAGCCGCCAGCCGTGTGAATATCAATGCTTGTGTAACGAGGTCGCGCCTAAATGACTGAACATTAAACACGCGCGCCGGTCACGCCGAAAATGTAGCGCAAGTTAGCGTAGCGACAGTTTCGATATTGACACACGTTAAGCCCGGAGGTGAAAGGGCAGAGATAATAAGCCCTGTAGTGCATCACCCTTAGCCAAAACAAGCCGCCGTTGTTGCCAAGGGCCATGCGCTACGCGCTACGGATTACAGTCAGTGTGATTGTGAGGAGAGCGGCAGCGACACACAGGCCCGCTTGTTCCCCCCTTTAATTTCAGCGAACGAGTCGGTCGAAGGCGTGCAGAGCACAGCGGCCAGTGTTCGGCCCCGGGCCCCCGGGGAAACAAAGCGCCACCTCTCTTCCCCCCACAACAAGGCCACTCACAGCCACGATGATGAGAGCAGGGCTCCAAATGGAGAGAGGCTGACTCGCGCGGCCAGACAACAATGGGGCTGAAGCATTCAGCGTCTGCGCTGAGCTGAGCTGAGCAGCGCGCGTGAACGATCAGAGGCGCTGCTCTGTTATCGAACGGCACGACCCGCTCGCGCGTTCCCGGCTTTACCCGCACGCCGCCGCGCGGCGCGGGCCCGCCGGAACGCGTGACTCAGAGCAGCACAAAGCCGGGGTTCGCGGAATCCAGTTTTACCGGCGGCGGCTGGTTTACCGAAAGCCGGCCTTCCGCAGAGAGCGGGGCGCCGGAGTTACCGCGTCCAGGAGCCGGCCTTCCGCAGAGAGCAGGGCGCCGGAGTTACCGCGTCCAGGAGGAGGCCTTCCGCAGAGAGCAGGGCGCCGGAGTTACCGCGTCCAGGAGGAGCCTCGCAGAGAGCAGGGCGCGGAGTGACCGCGTCAGGAGCCGGCCTTCCGCAGAGAGCAGGGCGCCGGAGTGACCGCGTCCAGGAGCCGGCCTTCCGCAGAGAGCAGGGCGCCGGAGTGACCGCGTCCAGGAGCCGGCCTTCCGCAGAGAGCAGGGCGCCGGAGTGACCGCGTCCAGGAGCCGGCCTTCCGCAGAGAGCAGGGCGCCGGAGTTACCGCGTCCAGGAGGAGGGCGGCGGGCACGCTGCGCACCGACAGGCCGCGGGGGGGGGAGGAAGCGGACATTCCTGACGAAGTTAACGGACATGCGAAGCGCTGGCAGCGGCGGTGGCCTCCTCCGGAGCGGCGGGTGAGAGAGGCGGGGCGAGTCACCCGGCTGGCCTCGGGGGGGTTTAGCCTGAAGAGCCCCTCCCATCCGACGCAGGTAGCGCACTCTGGCGCGGGTAACGCAGGGAGGAGAGAGAGCGTCCTCCTCGTCCTTCACCTCCTCCCATGTCACACCGCAGTTCAGCGCGGGACAGGAACGCGGGGACATTGATATCGATGGGGCAGAGGCGGCAGCACGCGCGCGCTGTTCCGCAGTGCCGGGAAGTGGAACATGCTAATGGCTGTCGGGGGGGGGGGGAGTGGGGGGGCGGGGGAGCGGAAGTTTCAGATTCCCAAGGCTTGCCTCGTCAGCCGTGTTAGCGACAGCAGAGAAGCGACCGCCCCGGCTTTCAAGTGGAATTAGCTCCCGTGTAGACATCCATCTCCAAAGCGCCAGCTTCCTTTCTGCCCGCCTCGCCCACGCCCACAACAACTGCTTCAAAGGTTTACTAAAGCCCTTAACGAGCACTCCGAGACTCTGCCCGGAGATAACTGCGGCCTTATCTCCCATTGACCGACCTGTGCGCACCGGAGAAATAAAGATCCCAGCACTTCTGAGAAAACGCCGCCATAAATCCTTCACCCCGACGGAAGGGGAGAGTTCAGGCTCAAGCCCTGTGTAGCCTTGGGAATGGGGAAATGAAGGACGGGGAGGGGGGGGGGCGGGGGGGTTCGCACCCAAAGAGCACGAGGCCCAATTAAAAGCAGGAAACAGGACGCAGTGGCCTCCTGCTCTTTTGGGGGGGCGTAGAGGGCGCAGTTGAGGCGGAGCCCGGGGCCGGGCCCGCTCCTCGCTCCTCCAGACGGGGCGGGGCACTCCCGGGGGGGGGGGGGGGGGGGGGGGGGCCGTGCCCTTTAAGCTCCTCGCACAGCTCCTTCCCGCCCCATTTGAGCAGGCCTTAATGGAGGGACATTTAATGCAACATTGATTCAGTCGCGCAGACTCGAGCTGGCAACCCTCTCTCTCTCCCGCGCCGCGGCCCATCTCTCGGGCCCTCGCTCGCCCGCCCCTCCTTCCCCTCTCCCGCCCGCGTTAGCGTTCACCTCCCAAGGTCAGTCGTAAAGCAGCGGCAGGGCCTGTTCTTCCAGCCCGGTCAGTGTCCTTGGCAACGGCGTGCCAGCCGAGCGTGGCCCCCGTTCGCCCGCACTTCTGACTCTGCCTGGCTCTCGTTGGGGAAAGGGAATCGTTTGGGGCCTCGCTTTCCTTTGTTTCCTCGTGCCAGATGCCCTCCTGCATTTTTAAAAAGACACTTTCACTGCTTTGGTGAATAACTGCGAGCTCGCGGTTTCGCCGCGCCGAGAAACGGCGACGTGTCCGCAGGCGCGTTCTCGCCTCCGCGAAATTCAGGCCGGACGCTCGCGGTTACAAATCGATACGGCCCTGTCCCAGCGTTCCGCTCTGGCCGTCGACGGGCTGCAGCGTTCCTTTATCTCTACGGGTAGAGCGACGGCGAACGCGTGAACGCCGCGGCCCGCCGCTGCACGCTGGGGAGACCGGCGGACGGTCCGCTCCCCGCGCCGCGGCGGCCCGCTGGAGGAGTCCGGCTCTGCCGCGGCTGTACCCGGGAGCCCCCGCGCCTCCGTGTGTGTGTGTGTGTCTGAAAGCGGGCATCCGGGCTAGCTTGGAAGGGTTCTGCTCCCATTGTGACCTACATCTCAATGTAAAAAAGATCGCCATGGCAACCGGACTGAGAGACACAGAGAGGGGGAGAGAGAGAGAGAGAGAGGGAGAGAAAGGGAGAGAGAGAGAGAGAGTGGGAGAGGGGGACAGAGAGAGAGAGTGGAGATGGAGGGAGAGGGGGAGAGGGAGGAGAGGAGGGAGAGAGAGAGGGGAGAGGGAGAGGGAGAGGAGAGGGGAGAGAGGAGGGAGAGGGAGAGAGGAGGGGGGAGAGAGAGAGAGAGGTGGGAGAGGGGGAGAGGAGAGAGAGAGAGAGGAGAGAGAGGAGAGAGAGGAGAGAGAGTGGGAGAGGGAGAGAGAGGGGGAGAGGGCAGCCAGACAGAAAGATAGCAGGCTAATTAGCAGCGGGGGCCGAGCGCTCTCCAGGCCCAGCAGCGGGCAGTGGGCTGAAAGGGTGCGGGCCGTGTCCAGTCAGAAGCGCCGCGGGGCCCGCTAGCACGCGCGCGGCCTGGGCGCTGGAGTCGGGGGGGAGCCAGCGACCGGCGGGAGGAGGCGGCGCTCGGCGCGGGGGGACGGAGGGGAGGCTGGAGCGCCCGCGTCGCACTCGCGTGGCAATCAGCGGCTTTTTTCTGAAAGGCAATTGTAGGTAATTACGCAAATGCCAAACTGCCTAATCCGCGCGTGTCATCATGACATTTGCAGCTTGATAATTGCCAGCCGCGCCGCAGCAAGCCCAAACACAGCACTCTAACGGCGGAGGAGATCAGCAGACGCTCCCGCGCGAGAAAAACACTGAGAAACCGGAAATGACACGAGCCGGGAGGAACAGGCAACCATACGCCGTATTCTGTAAATTTGGCACCAAACACGGAGCCGAACACGTCCAATTCCCACCCTAATTCCGGAACGTCCAATTACCTGCATCTATCCACTGCAGCCACTGACATGTACGGCGTCTTTTCAAAAAAAAAAAAGTAGAATCGAGCGCTAAGACGCGGTGACATAGCCCGGCTGTTGAGTTTAATTATGATTACCCCTCACTGTACCTCACACGTCCGCACGAGGAGGACAGCGGAGGACCCTTGAGGAAGCGCAAGGGGAGCACTGAAGAGCGGCGCGTGGCAAATGGAGCCAACGCTCGAGCATCAGCTCTGCTTCACGGGAACACGGGAAGGCTGATTTGCCGCGTCTGTTTAGTGAAGACCTCCCCCCCCCACCCCCCCGCCCCCCCCCACACCACCGCACTATTACAGCCATAACGCCCGCACCCACGCTACAGGAAACCATATTCCGAGCCCGGTTGGCCCTTCCGCTACAGAAACATTTTTAAAGAAGTGGGCAGAGACGGTGAATCGCCGAGCCGCTGTTTCGCTCAGTGTTTTCCCCGCCACTTTCGGTCCGACGTCAAAGCGGTAAATCAACTCCCGCGTTAGCCGGCTAATTTAAGCGATTCCCATCCCTCCGCCCGCAAACGCCTTCGCCGGCGGCGCGTCGAAAATTACACGCAAATGAGCGCCGATAAACCGGCTCGCGGCAATCACACGCCTCGGCCGCGGCGCGAAGGCAGCTGAGGACGAACCCGAGCGAACGCTCGGCGGCGAGCAGAGGATTCTGGGGGCGGCCTCACGCCTCACAGGCTGTCGGTCGATGAACACACGGACAATCAGCTCAGGCGATCCCTCGCAGCAAAAAAAAGAAATAAATGAAATTAAGGAAGCCGGGCTCCAGGTGCTGCCGGACTGAATGTTTCACGAGGCCGCGTGTGACGGGCGGGGCCGTCCGGGGCGGAGACGGCGGCCCAGGTCGGGGCGTGTTTAAGGTGAGAGGGTTGCGGCGGGGCGGGGCGGAGCGGCGGAGCAGGAGATCCCGCTGCGGGCCGAGAGAGCGGGAAGCGCACCTGCTGAGTCACTAACGAAGTGGGCGGGGTTTTCGGAGGGTTCCGCCGCACTGCCCCCCACCCCCCCCCCCTCGCCGGGAGCAGGTACAGCACGGGTCAACACCCAGCCTGTCCTCCAAACGTCCCTTCGGAGCGCTTTGAGCCAAGCCCCGATAACAGGCCAGTAAATCTAGGAGGGAAATGAAGATAAGATAAGAGGAGAGGGGGCGGCCGCCGTTTCAACCGCCGCCGCCGCCATTTCTGCTCCGCTCGCGTCCCGCGCCCCACGCCCACTCGCAGCGGCTCAGCTGGAGTCCCCCGGCCGCGCAAAGAACCGTCTGGGGACACTTTGTGATGTCACCGGTCCAGTCGGACGCTTTCGCACCCTCCTACGCCGCCCCCCCCCGTCGCCGGGCCGACCCGCCGTCGCGCGGCGGCAGGAGAGACGGCGGCAAACGATTCTCGCACGATGTCGCTCCCTGCCAAGACTCCCGGAGAGGGAGCCAGAGACGGTTTCTCGCCTGGCTGCTGAGCTACTGGGCATGTGCAGAACACCGTACACCTCGCTACCTCAGACTACCTCTGCGTTTCTCTCCCTCTGCGACTGAACAATGAGCTACCGGCCGTTAAATCATGTGGAGGGGAAGGCTAATATCTGCCATCTTTACTTTGCTATCCGTATGACCGATAGGCAAGTACGCGACTTCTAAAGCGTAAATTAAGTTAAAGCCTGTGCCATGCATAATTTATCAAAAGAAGCGCTGCTCCGGGTCAATGATAGTGCGGAATTCCCTGGGACATCGTATGGTAATGTGGGATATCAGCGCAAGCCCACGTCACACTCCAGAGTAAATGAAGGGGCCAGCGTTCGCTCCCTCAGCAATTACACCGCGTCCTCACCCAACTCGGCCAGCGCTAAATAAAGATTCATGAACACTCCACACTGCGGGTTATTCCAAATGCCTGCTGGAATACAGAAAGTAACAGTTTAAAAAACCCCGTAAAAGCACAAATAGTCTAAAAAATAAACAATAAACAGCAATGGAAAAGAACGTATATGATGATATATTTCTGGAACTACAATTTCAACAAAGTTTGTTCAGTACTTACTGCCTGTGTTCATCTGTTAAAGTGCACTCTCCATCCTCAAGCAGAAAGGCTTTATTGGCAAAAACACTGAGGGTAAGGGGCAGGTACAGACTGGGGAGGGGTTGAGCGGAGGGACTGAAGCACCCCTCCCGACCCAGAGGGTCTACAGAGTTAATTGGCTCAGATGAGGAATACACTCTCATTCGCCACAAATATCCTGGCCACTATAAGAAAAACTGGCCTGCCAGTGTTCAGTCTGTGCAAGATCTAACACAGTGAATTTGGGTCAGAAAGCTCAAATTGTGTCTCATCTGACCACTCAACTTTCTATCAAACTCCATATGGGATTTTGAGATGGGTCTTTTCTGTAATGGCTTCCTCTGGTCACCATGCAGGCCAGCTTTGTGGAGCGAACAGGTCATCACTGTTCCACGGACCTTCCCCCTATACTAGGCCAGTGAACTCAAGAGTCACTTGGTGCTGGTTTGCCTAACCAGGTTCGCCCTTCCTTGGCTGCTCAGTTGTGACTGACAGCCTGATCTAGGCGGTGCTTGGGATATGACACACCCCTTTCCTAATGACTGACACGGCCATGCTCAAAGGGATATTCAGTGACTACATATTTTAGAGCCTACTCCTGATCTATGCCTCAAAACTGACTGACGTCCGAACATCACAAAGACAGATGCACAATTCATTTTAGGAAATTCAGAAAACACTATTCTTGTACAAAGAAAAAGGCGATTCAGCTAATTGAATCTGCTGCTTTCTCGCACCTGAATTTAGGCTAGGCACAGTAAGAGATCTCAAAATATAAAAATGTTAACACTCCGGGAGGCAGAGCACAGTTTATCTTAACTGAGAAACAAGACAAACCCTGACTAATCAAATAAAACACTCTTCAGTCGACCCATTCAGCAAATGACAACAAAGCCTTATCACATGGGTGACAACTTTAGATAAAAATCTGTTACTGTTTACCAGAAATAACCTTCAGACGACATAAAATATTCAGTTCAACATCTCCCAGGTTATATTGCATCCTCCTGTCCAACCCATACTTAAATTACACAAAGTATAACAGCCAGAATTTATATTGCTCAGATCAGCAAAACAGGAAAGCGTTTCAGAACAAGTGAATTTCACTATGCGCGGATCAAATTAAGTAAAGTGCATCAGTATTTAGCCAGGCCTCTTAAGTGATGCCAAGCAAATGCAAGCAAGAATATTTAACCAAAAGGTGTATGACAGCAACCTAATGAAGAAAACCACTTGTATAGCTTTTAATGTGCCACGTAACTAGGCCTGACAGGATCCAATTTTACCGTTAAATATTGTTTGAGAGCGATTTCGTAAAACTCCAAAAGGCTGACTGCAGAAATTCCTTTCATTACAAAAACAAATATGTTTATGTAACAGTGAAAAGGTTACAGATGCCCTGAAGATGCACTTCCTGGGCCGGTCCACACAGATAGAGGACCTTACAGGAGTCCCAAGGAAAGCAGGACACACGGCAACAGTGTTTTAAAAGCAAAGACAAAAATAGACATGCATGATTAAAATAACTGCAGCCACAATGTAAAACGATTAATGGATACTCTGTAGATTAAGTGCAGCACAAAGGGAAAACGTGGTTGGCTCTATGAAGCTTTTAAAAATAGTGTGATTTGGCACAAAGTTACTAAATCCTATTTACCCATTTTCAAATACTTATTCGTCAGAGCGTTCACCTGATGGCTCTGAAGTACGATAAAAGCGGTGCCAAGCCTGCCCACAGAACAAATCATTTGTAAAACCGAGAGTATGGCGCAAGAAAACAACTCCTACTACAATATTTATAAGCACGGAGTGGAATGGAACTGATCTGGGCCCTGTATCATTACTGAGTTAGCTGGATAACTGCACCGACTCAAACCCAGAACCCGACCAAATCTAGAACATGGACTGAAGTAAAAACAGCTGTTGTGGGTTTTATTCAGCGTAGTTACCCAGCTAACTCAGTAATCCTGCTTCATGAAATACCGCCCAGTCTGCTTGCTCGTCCAACTGTGGTGCTCATATGATTAGCACTAGCTTTCGAACACACAAAACTACTTTTTTTATGTGAAGCCAATTTGACTACTTCCTGTGAATTTAATGTGGTTTCATTTCTTTCTGAGCATCCATTTATCTCCCTAGACTTCGTTCCCCGCAGGCCCCTTCACCGCTAACCGGCATCCAAAAAGTCAACCATGCAAAGTGTGTCACCAGCTGTTGCTTCTTTTCACTTCGCAGTCTACCGGCCCACCGGTTGAGCTCCGCAGTCCAGTCGCTCTCCCCTGAGCGAGGTTTGGAAACACCCTGGCGACCGAGACATTCCCTCCCCGCGCCAGCAGCCACAGACGGGCGTGGCCAGGATTCCGTTCCACAGAGATGGACGTGGCGCCCCCGACGTAACGTTGTTTTTCATTCATTTACGCCAATTAAGTACTTCACGTGGTGTAAATGCAGATAGGGAATTAAGTTGGGGAGCCACGCACAGCCAGGCTTCTCTAAGGGAGTCAGCAGTTTTTCTATTCTGGACTGTCTTACAGGTATGAGTTGGTCTGGCAACAAATCAGTTCAGTACTGTGAAAGCTGATATAGACTAGTAGTGTACCTTGTGATTGATTTTTATTTCTGTCTATTTGTTTTCTCTCTGTACACTTTACAGAGCACAGAGCCGCTTCAACAGCCTGTTTTTTTTAACATAAATTCACTTGACTGTCCGTTCAGAAGTGCAACTATGAGAGCGGTGAACACTTGGCTAGATGCTTAGCACAGCTGCACTGGTCCGGCCACGCTCACTGGTAGCACAGCTGCACTGGCCCGGCCACGCTCACTGGTAGCACAGCTGCACTGGTCCGGCCACGCTCACTGGTAGCACAGCTGCACTGGTCCGGCCACGCTCACTGGTAGCACAGCTGCACTGGTCCGGCCACGTTCACTGGTAGCACAGCTGCACTGGTCCGGCCACGCTCACTGGTAGCACAGCTGCACTGGTCCGGCCACGCTCACTGGTAGGCAAAACTGTACAAAAATGGGCTCTGGCGTAGCATCTGGTGAAACCTGGCTTAAGTGTAATGGCATGTGTCTGGCTTTAACTACAAAACAACCTCCTGCGCTTTGAAAGTCAAACTTCCGGGGGTTTCGATGCCCATTCACATCCCAAACAGGAACGCCTCGTCACACGTGAAGACTGGCTTGCAGCCGGTACGAAATAAATCGGCGCTCGCAGTGGGACCAGTACGCAGGGGCAGCGCTCCGTCTCAGTCAAGGCCCTGTCCGCAGGCTGCGCGGCTCAGCGTTTCCCCACCGCGCCGGAAAGTGCCATCCTACTTCCTGCAGGACATTTTAATGAGGCCCTCTCCATCCCTCTGACAGCTTATCCCACACAACGCTGCAGATCAATCGGCGGCTGTCCGCTTCCCGTGAGCAAGGGAAGCGGCTGCGGACCCTTTCCCCAGGGAGAGCCAGAGTGAGGAGACAGAGAGAAGGGAGAGGGCAGAGGAGAGGAGGAAAAGAAGTAGAGAAAGCGAGAGAAAGAGGTAGAGAGAGCCACACAGGAGCAAACACCGTTTTTCTTCACTGCAACACACAACAAACTCTGCCACCAAAAGACAAGCAGAAAAAATCTCTGACACGGGATTACATTTGGCCTAGTTTCTTTCTCCGGTGTGGGTTTTTTTTTCTTCACTTTTATTCGATAAAGCCTTGTATTGCTTGGTGACCCTTTCTGGAGAACGTGAGAGGGAAAAAAAAAAAAAACCCTATATTGGTTTTCAGATTGACATAATCAATTTGTGTGCACTAGTGCATGGAGGGCCAGAACAACGCGAATCCCACTGAATTATAGCCTACTCCTGCAGCAAACAAATTTACATTTATATCGTTCAAAATACAATGTCCTGGTGTCACTCATTTGTTCAGCAATAGCAATGCAATAGCGTAGGCCAATAAAGTAAGCCTATGTGAAAAGGATGACAGAATTGCCCATATAATGCAAATTTTATAGAATATTGTATTCACAGAAATAACAAATCTGATCATATTTTGCTGTAACACTTGCATAATTACGCCATTGCCCTAAATGGCATAGTAGACTTTCAGGCACTTCCTGCTTCTTGTGTTCGGTCCATAAGGGGGTGCAGGGCGGGCTCAAAGGCAGAGTACGGTACCATAGCTGCGAGAGGCAGAACCCGCACACCCGTCTAAAATCGGGTTCTGCCTCTTGCAGCTTGTTACACACGTTTTTTGAACTGCCGCAACCATGGTAACCCTTCATCTATATTGGCGCAGGATGAATCTCGTTAACAGAGGAAAGTATCATGCATGCCACTTAAAAAGCTCACTTAAGTAATTGATAGACAGCGACTGAATAAAAAGCAGGTAAATTTACTGACAATATTATAGTTTTCAAAAACGGCCTGAAATTAACAAAAAGACTATAGCGTCTTAACATAAAAAGTCTAGATCATGTATAACAGTCATGAGCTTGTATTATAAACCTAACAGTTAACCCCTCATTTTACGCAGATCACAATATTCTAATTCTGTGAGGAACTTCGGGAACAAAGTAGGCGACATCATCATGAAAAAGTCATGAAAATCAGCTGCGTTTCTGGTAGGCTGTCTGTATTAGCCCAATCCTTTTAGAGATCATTTGCCAAAAACACAAGATAATCCACTTGGTTAGATGCAAGTGCCACATGTTTTTTAATTTATTTACAATGTTCCCTACTGAGGAAAAAATATGCTCTGCCTGAACAGAAGTGCCTGGCATAGGCAGGTATGCACGTGTTACAGCAGCTGTGCAATGGCTTTCCACTGCAGGAGATGATTCTGGTCAACCGGCAGTGGCACTTACTTTCCATACACCATCACCATGCATCACCAGCAGAACATGACGGTCATTTTTTAAAACAAAGTACCTCATTGGCTGTGCACCAGTGGAAAAAATTGTCATTCTGAAGCAAATGAGAATGTTTCGGAACCCAGGCCTGCTAGATATTCAGTGCGCATATGATTTCAAAACATTGCTTTTTGAAACTAATTTGAACAATTTAAAAAAATGTTTTTTATTTCCTATTGGAGGAATATTCAAATTTCAAATCTCAATCTGACAGCCCTAAAAGCCATTCAGAAACCATTTCGGTAATTATATGACCACGAGTCTGTGAATAGTCTTTGATAACAGGAATAAATTTACGTGCCTTTACAGTCATTTTATAACAACATCTCCTATTGCTAAAATAACTCATTTACTAGGGTTTCCCATGGTGCCTCTATGTTTCCTGCCCTTGTGCACACAAAAACTTTTAATTGTTATTGTTTGTTCCATTTCATATGCAATCGAGAAACCGCAGCGAATCGTTCTAGGGGGACTGCATTTCTGATGATTTACCCAGTAAGAGCAAAACCATATACTTTAGGCTCACATCCCCCCATCTCATTAAACATGAGCACTTACACCGAAGTAATCTATAATTTACTCCTTCCGTCAATAACAGCCCAGATGCATTTTTAAGGCTCACACGTAATGAACATGTATGCGCCACGCGACGCAGCAGTGCACTTTACGGCTCCGTGCCCGCCTGTCATTTCCTACCTTCTGAATAATGTCCTAGTCGAGAGCAGGAACCCAATACCTGAGGGGCACGGCAATATATCTTACTCTACTCGCTAACTTTAAATTGCGATTCAGAGCCGTGGTCCCACCAGCTCAATTTGCAATTCAGCTCTAATGGCTTGCACTTTTCCACATCGTTCGCTCTCCCACTTACATCGTTCATATAATAATCACACAAACACAAAAGCAGAATCGCAAAAATGCCGAAGACGGTGCCTCCAGAGCCCGGTGCATCACGCGATTAGAGCTCAGGAAATTTAGACATCAGCATTCTCGCAAAATCCGCGGGGTTGCTAATTGGTCTACGGCGTAATTAACGACTGCGTAACAGAGGTAATAACTAAGGCAAAAGGGGAGTCAATTAATTGATAAATCAATGTCAGAAATGGGTCCTTGGTCACATTGATTAACAGGACTACAATAAGTCATTTTAAACTACAACCACAATGATATTCACCCTCAGGAAAAATTCAAAGATGGTAAATGTTCTGCTGCGTGATGCAACTCAAGGCGGTTGCTGGTGGTTGCGGGAAAATAGCGGTGCAGGACTCGTACAATGACCTGTTGTTTAAGCTGTAGAATGATACTGCGTACAAGTGGCCATGCCAAGATTCACAGGAGTGTAGCATAATGGGGTGCCCTTGAGAAAGCTACTTAACCTGTACTGCTTCAGTACATATCCAGCTGTATAAATGGAAGCAATGTAAAAAATGCAAAAAGCTGTGCAAGGCGCTCTGGATGACAGCATCTGCTAAATGCCTGTAAAGTAATATAAAAACTCCTCACCTGCACATCTTCACAAGGACTGGCCCGAATAATGAACACTGTAGCACACATTGCTCAGGGCAAAAGACACTTTTAATGAACAGGGCGGAACTCACGTTTCGACTTCTACAACATCTTCCTCAGAGTCAAGAAACCTGTCTGGTCTGGGAGAAGCTTCCGGGTAAGGAGTTTTTACTCTAGTTTGACCGTCGTGGCAGGTGAGCACCTACTCAGTCCTCTTTTATTTAGCTGGCTTGAAGCGCACTGGACTTCTTCTTTGCTAGCAAAGTAATGTATTGTATTGTATATATTGTAATGGATCGTAATGTAATGTAATCACTGATCACGCTAACTCAGGATACTGAGGTTTTTTACACAGAAAAAAGGAGCCAAAATATAGGAAAAAAATACACTGCACTATAAATAGTTTTTTTTTTTGTAAAGATTATCACCAAAGAATCTCACCAAAATAATTACTCCTGCTTCTTTGAGCCAATCATCTTTCTGTGTCTGACATCTATTTTGTTTATTGATCATCATATTGACACAGCTGTTGGTAGCACTGCAAGATTAAAAAAAGCGCTAAATTTGTATGAAAAGTCAAAAACGAGATGTCACGTTCTAGCTAACTTGCCCAACATCAGTCAATTAAAACTGAAATCGCTCCTAGAGTTTTTTTATTTATTATTAGCCTCTGTGGCAAAAATTCATATTGATCAAAATGCCAAAACATTATTTGTTACTTATTTCCTCCTGCTACTTCATCTCGCTTCTGTTACAAGTGTCATCATAAAATTATGAAAGAAATATAAGTATTGTGTTATTATTGTGAGTTGGTATATTATGGCAAAAATAGCTATTTTTAACAGAAAACAAGTAAACTAGTGTACAGTAAAACACAGATTTTGAAATATCCTGTGTTCCAAAAGCCCAGTATTCCATGGTCTAGCACGACCACTGGCAATGTAAAATAATGTAATGTACAGTAATTGGCGATGATCTGAAATTCACTGCCCCCAATATGGGCTGAGAAAGGCCATACACTGCATGTTTCACCAGTAATTCTGGGAGCCTGAAGGCTTTCTGGTATCAGAAGGGACCCAAGCCCCAAGTGGAGACAGGGCAGTGCAGGTTCACTCCTCTCCTGTGAATGAAACCCAGCTCAAGACAGAAGCCAAACAAGCCACACATAAATACAATATTATTTGCAAGAGTAAGACCGGTAGAATCTCATCGCGTTTAACAGGGCACCTCAGGCTGCTCTCTTTAAAATGAGTAATTTACCTCGCACGCAGTTATCCTTGGACATGTGCACTGCAATTGTAACTTTAAGTGACTTAGTAAAATACAGAACAGAAAAGAAAACAGTAGGCAACTTATTTGAAATTTAATCACAGCACACGTATTTAGTGGGACGCGTGAAGCACGTACAAACAAAATTGTGCGTGACATGTTGAATAATACATACCCAATCAAATAAACACTAGCTAGCTGGGTGTTTATTTTCTTAAGGAAGTACCCATATTGTGCCTTTTATTCATCCCCATAATGCCACAGAGAAATGAATCTCAGAAACGTGTAATTATACAAACATTAAAAAAACATTACAAGCATATTTAATTGGCGAGCGTGTTTAGAAATCAGAGCACGCTCACAAAATGAACCAATAGGGGTGCGATTCAGCGTCAGCGGCATGCCAACACGCGACGCTGAATATCTATAAGTCTAATGGCTTCCCACCAGAGTGATAAATGAGTGCCCCAGAGACGCGAACGCTGAAGCACGTCGGACATAAAAATCCAGTGAAGTGAGTCCGCCCAATCCAGTGGGCCCAGCCACAACCCAGTAAGAGGAAAGCCAGTGGGCGAGAGCCACGGGAAGATACCAGGCTTCAAGTTAACCCATACATTCGGAGGGCACCTCTGAGCGTCTCCAGTGCGGAAGCTTCCGCAGACACGAGGTCATACCTGGCGCTCCGCAGAGTGGAGAGGGCCAGAAGTACGGAGAACAGCTGGTCCGCCGACGCAGGCGAACACCTCAAGAAGGTCCACCGTGCCTCTGCAACCACTAAAGCAGACGCGCACCAGGACCGCTAGGGCCCTGTAATTGCTCTGCCATCTACAGCCATGGTGGGGTTTTTTTTTTTTTTTTTTCAGTTTACCCACAAAAGCATTACATACAGCAGCAGCCTCAGATTACTTCAGAAGGGGAGGGCTAAAGGAGCAGAGTGGAGTGTTTCCTTTCTGCTGGGGGATCGCGGGTCACAACAGCAGAAGGCACGAAGAACAGACAGGGATTAGCCAACGCTGTTCCAGGAACAGAACGGTTTGTTAAATTTCATTCAGCCCGTAAAGCTCGAAACTAGCGCTCAGACCCTCGCGGGTTTCTCACGGATGAATATAAAAAGGATTACAGGCTCATATTCGGAAAACTTGTAAAGCACACTGGGCTATCGGAACTCCAGGTTTTCTTTGCTGAGGACTGTTAATGTTGTTTTATGGCAGCACTGGGTGCTTGCAAGACTGGTAAAAAATAACAATGATTTATTTAAGTGTTCACAACAGAGGTTAAAGTTAAACTTTTGTGTTCGAAACCACTGGAAACCAAAAAGGCACAATGCAAGGCTAATTACTAATTAGTTACTATAGGGAAGTAGGAAAAAAACAAGCTGAAGAATTAAACAAACAGTCTTTTGTTTTCTCTGGCTTCGGGTCCTTGAAAACCATAAAAAGTGACTCGAAAAGAGGCACGCTCACACTTTGTTCAGGGATCAGCTTGGCTTAAATTAACCCATTATACAGAAATGGGTTTCACAACAGTCTGTTGTTTCTGTATTTCATGCTCTATGACTTGGCCAATCCCATTAGACTCATGGAGAAATATGTGCCTTTACACATCGTTCGCAACAGCAACCCTGTGAGATGCTGTGTTTGTGTGTGTGCTGTCACGTGCGCATGCGAGCGTGGGCAGATACAGTCACCGGCGCGTGTGTGTGTACATTCATATGTGTATGTGAGCGTGTGTGTGTGTGTGCGTTCTTTCACGTTCGTGTGTGTGTGAGTGCGTGTGTGTGGGCACGGTTATGTGTAGGTGTATTTGTGTGTGTGCGCGGGTATGTGTGCGTGTCTGTGTATGTGCTTTCACATGCGTGTGTGTATGTGTGTGTGTGCACGGGTGTGTGCGCGCAAGCTTGCGCAGCTAACTGAGGCCGGCATGTGATTGGCGACAGAAACGGAGGCTTGTTGCTATGGGGATGCACACAGCGGAAGAGGTTTTCTGAAACACTCAAGGAGTTCCGTCTATGGCACACGAGATCCGCACACAAAACCAGCGAAACATTTCAGGCGTTTTCCTTTGGTCTCCTTTCAGAGATATTCCGCCCAGCGTCGTCCTTGTTAACTCCCCACCACTACGCTCTTCCTTATCTGAAATGCTACAGTGCCAGCAGGAAAGGGACCAAACAAAGCCTCTATTCTGATGCTACACCTCAGTGTTCAGCCCCTGTCGCTCAAAGTCTCCCTCCCTAAGATTTAAAAATAGCCGCCGTTGCGTGTGCTTCGCGCAGCGCTCATCTTGCGTGCGGACAGGCCCTTCTTTAAGTGAGCCGGAAGGGCAGAATCACTGCTGCCAAACTACCAGAAAGGCCGGCATGTGTGTACATGCACAGAATTGCACTATCATAGAAGGGCACCAAAAGGATGAAGTGCAGATAAGAGTAAACTGCAGGGAGATGTACACGCTCCGGCGCAGTCAGGATAAATAATGACCTCCAGAGAACGGCAACTCGATATTGTATCAGACAAAACAAAACAAAGCAAATAGATTGGGAGTCACATTGACTATGAACCAAATATCCACTTCCTTTCGTGTATCTTCTCTCCAGGAACACAGGGCTGATAAAGACAGACAAAATGCCCCCCCCTCTCTGTTCTGCGTAAGAGAACATTTCTATTATCGGGGCTTGACTCACAGTGGACCTTTGGCTCTGTAGCATTACTGAGTTCTGTGACCTACGGTAACCTACGGGGGTTACGTCACACATTGAGGTAGAAGAGCAGAGTCAGTGCGAGAACAGGCAGCGTTTTAAAGGTGGTTCAGAGCCTGTAGATGAGCCCAGGGGCGACATCGTCAGCAACTCCCGAAGGGGTCAGTCGCATAGTGTGATCCTGACTCTCTCTGGATCGCAGTCGAAAACAGCAGAAGTCAGCGACACTGAATAAATGGACTTCAAAGAATTTGTGATTTTAGATGTGGATCGGGCCAATTTTGTTAGCAATTTGGAAATGAACAGGCTTAGCGGCTAAGCCAACCATGCATTTTATCAAAGAAGATCAGTGATGGGCCACTGGACTACAACTCTATTAATTACAGGCGGTTTGCTCTGTCATTCTTGCCATCTGTACATTGGCAGCCCGTCTGTTAGCGTATGCTTTACCGCAAAGGTCAACAAAAGCTTTCTGCTCGTCTTCTGAAAGGAACAAACCGCGTAAAAATCACAAGCCATTTCATCTGGTAATGGTCCAAAGAATTCCCCGCACTACAGAGGGACTTCTAATCAATCCCCCCGGTGCTGTCGCTCTGACGCGACGGCGAGATCCAATCCGAGCGCGGCGGAGGCGAGGAAATTACGGTCAGGAGTTCAAGCTTGGTAAACAGCCAGGACCGCCACAGTGCACCCGAGAGGGGGGGGGGAGAAGACTGGCACAGCCGGGCCCATCAATCCCCCTGCCCCGTTCTCACAGCCGCGGTGTTAAAATGAAATATTCATCCCGTTGTTACAGAACACTGCGGGGTTTTCTCGTCGCGAGCGCTTACAGGCGGGCCGCTCACACTCAGACCTGACTGTACGTTTGTCTTTAAGGAGCAGCGAGCTTCCCTTCCTTTCTTCCATGCAAAGTTTCCTGCGACAGCACACACCCTTACACCGGTGACACGGAACCGACGGCGGTTTCTCCGGATAAAATCCCTACATCAGAAGCAACTCTCAGCTACACACTGCGTGTACAGGTGCACCTCAGGATGCACCTTTCAGCAGGACCCAAAGGGCCGGCCCGGCAGCGGGGGTGGGGCTGAAGTCGGACAGACGGGTGCTTACCTGCGCTCGCGGTGCGGGATGGGAGCCTGCTGTTGCCGGGAAATGAAGGTGGTCCCCCACACTGGGCTGCTGTGGCTGTTCCTGAGCCAGCCCATAGGGGGCGACGACGGGTAGGGGGTGCTGCGGAACCCGTGATCCGACTCGGTCTCTGCGGTGAGAGAAGACGCCGAGCTCCCCATCGCCCTTCCTGGGTCACGGGGGTTTCAGAGCCGGCCCTGGGGGTAGCCTGCTTCTAGCCTCTGTCTCTCCGGGGAAAGCACTACTAATGCACTTCTGACAGCAGCCTCACACATACAGAAGGTCTGGAGAGTGAGAGATCCCAGGTGACAGAGAAGCAAGCCTGTTCATCTATCCTCAGACACGCTAAGGCTCAGAAAGATCTGACTCCACAGACGCTGCATTTCCAATGGAACAGATTCCTCTGGCAATGCCACAGAAAGGACTCCCTTCCGTGCCTGGTGAACGCTATCACCAAAAATTCCAACAACAAATAAATCAAAGGAAAAAAAAATCATTCAAAGCACCTGTTATCTAAACGCGATTAAAGTTCAAGGCCGGGATAGGTGTTTCACCAAACAAGGAAGTCTAGTTTTGAATGTCTTTGTTCTTTGACAAAGTAAAAAAATAAAAAATAAAAAAAAATATTGGGACAGCTGAAGCCAAACCTTCCACCCTGAAGAGGGAAAAAGCCACTTTTATCCTTTAATACCTTCTGCTGTGAAGCAGCACAGCTCCGTACCAGAACTCCACATTAGCTGATGTCAGAGTTCAGTCCAGTCATTTCAGTGTAGCTGCCTTCCAGAGACCCCCAGAGATAAACTGCTTATCCATGACAGGAAGATATCGAACCATTGCCTCGAATTTGGGGGAACTACCCACGAGGAGGCCAACTACAACAGCAAGTTTGCACTATGAAAGGTTACAGGTGTAGCTTTACTCGCGTTCAATCCACACAACTTAAGCCTCTTCAATCTGCCCTACACAAGAACAGACACCAATAGATCATGGGGTTAAACAGAATCGACTGTGGTTCTGTTGTGTTGGACTTCAGACTGACAGGATCAGGGTAGCAGGGTCCAGGCAGGATTACTGATCATTAAATCCTAGTCCTTTGGTAAAATCTTGTTACAGTCCAGAATGGCCAGGAATTAAAAATACCCTTCCTTTGTTTGCTTGTTCTCCATCTGTTATGGTGCCTAAAAAGTTCATTAAAGGTCCCAAAGTGCATCATTAGACTTGCTCGTAATTCTGAAGCCCCATTGGATAATCTTCTTTGCCTACATTTAAAAAGTCCAGTTTGGTGTGTGAGTGCGATCTCTGCCTCCACTGTGGTGAATGTCCTACTACCCACAAATGTACCACGAAAGCAGAGCTTCCAATCTGGTGATGCAGAGATGCCTCCAGCAAGCTTTCAAAGAGAATATCAATCCTTCCCCTTGCGTTTTCAATCCCAGAGAAAGTGCACGTTGTCCTCCCGAGCTGGCCTTTACTTCACTTCTCATAGCTCGTCAGCGTTAGCAGAGACTGTAAGGGCAGCAGTGAGCTCGAAGTTCCACATAGCTGTACATGCTACATGAACCCAAAGTGCACTTAACTACGATTACTGCAAGACGGAGAGGACATGTGTACACACTGGAAAATGTTGGGTTACTGTTATGAATACGTAAAAATAAATTAATGAAAACAGCCGGAGAATAGAAAAACTGGCATTTTCATAAAATCAAGTTTCTGACAGTAGACGGGTTACAATTAATCTAAAAAGAGCTGCCTCTCATCAATTGTCAAACCAAAACATGCCTAAAACGTCTACATTTACATTTTAAAATGATGTCCAAAGTTTTGTTTTTATTTTCAGACTGGATCCAATTTAATCTCGGTATAGATTGTAGATCCCTTGCACATTCCGTCTGAAATAACGACGATGTTCCTTTCCCAAACAATGCTGCTACATTTGCGTTATGATACAAGCGTTTAGAAGCTCACCTTCCGGATTTTGCACCGTTGTACAGCTGCCGCAGAGCATTAGCGAATCTCATTCAAATGACAGTCTCATTTCAGTAGTAATTTCAGCCTTGGACTGAAGCAATCATGTTAGGGAGTCCTTGTCCTATTACACCATGCCCCTGAGGACCATCCGCTCCAATAACGCCAAGTGACAGCATTAGAACACAATCAAAAGCAAAACGTAAACACAGGCTACTGTTTATGATTATAATAGTGTCGACTGAGATGTTTCAGCACTGAGCGACAAACATAGAGGACACTTCATGAACAGCGCAGATAAAAATAGACACTTTGTCCTGAGGCACAGATAAAGACCGGGGTCGCGTGTAGATAGCAGGTGAGACCTCTCCGTTCTCCATCTTTAAACGCACGACTTTATTTCAGTTTTATCCACTTCACAAGACCAACTCGTGTGTGGGGAAATACCCATGTGTCAACTCAAAAGCACAGTGCGGGATATAATAAACTCGCCGATTACTACTGTTGGGTACACACTGGCTGCTGCATCGAATTGGCGCGTGAAATGCGCTATTTAATAGCCTACTCGCGTATTTTAAATAAGCCTCACAAGTAATCCACATTTTATGCTATATTGACCCTTATTTAATTAGAATATACACTTTTGTTTCTTTATGTCAAACAAGCCTACGACCGCTCTTAAGTTTTTGGCAATCCGTTTTAAATCATGAATATTCTCTCTGCCGTTGTCAATCATTAAAACACTCTATAGCGTCTTTGTTTACGATATTGGCAACATTCAATTGCTACATGGGTATTGCGTTACGCGGTATGAATCACTTTGCACGTTTTAGAAGCTCACCCACCGTCAATCACATATAATTAGCGGTAGCCCACTCCAGGGGCGACGTTACATTTTGGGTCGGATACTGAAGAAACCATTCTCTCTGTTCTGCATGCAGTCTTCCACTTTCCCGAAACTCGTGAGCCAGTAAAATAGGCTACACGGGAAAAAATATAATAAAGAAATGTGAAAATAAGCACAAGTACTTTTAAATAATGGCTTATTTGTCCGTGTTCTGTTTATTATTCCAATTTGCTTTCTTCTGCCCGCTCGAGCTTCGGACTTTCCTCTCACAGTTCCATCGTACAGGATGCTGAACATTAGCTGACTAGCTAATATTATGAGACACCCTTACTTCGACCCTCTCGCCGCTTCAGAAACACAAGTCTCCCCACTGCGCAGATCCATGACGGGTACTGTATGCCTGTGCACCGATGTGGTTTCATTGCATTGTATTTCTATTTTTCCATGTCTGTATTTCTCCCTCAGTTCATAGCAGCAAGCGTAGTTGCAATCTACTCCTTCCAGCGGATTGCTGCGAGTCAGCAGGACGCATGCGCTCAACGAGGTTTTTAGAAGAGCGAACCAGGATTGAGAGCAGCTGGGGAGGGCAGTCACGCATATATAGCTCCTTTTACACAGTGACGCTGGATATTATAAAAATGGAATATACATATTAAGCTACAAGGACATCCTCAGTCCAACACAGAAATCGATGTCACATATAAAACGTTTGTAACGATGGGGGTGGAATTAAGAGCAGTACAATATAGACTAGGCTACATTAAATTGCATTTATGTGAGTCCATCCTAAGCCATCCACTAGTGCAACCTACCATTTAATATGCATTATTCTAGATTCGTTGTTTTATTGGATTAGGATTAGTCTTAAATCAATATTCTAATTTGTAAAATATCGCGCTTGTACGGGTTTTTATTCTTCCAACTATAGTTGTCTATCGCAACTCAACACCAAAGGCAATACTACACCGCGATCGTGGCACGTACTGTAATATGCACGGTAGGCTACTGTATTGCTCTTTGTGTGATTGCCAGTGTTCGCCGTGTTCCAGTGGCTACCGTTTAGAGATGACCTATGGGCCAAGTTGAAGAACAAAATTGAGTCCACAGAGCGTTCACATGCCCTGTGAAGCACTTCACTTCACCGGCTGGCTGATAAATGATACATCCCAGCTGAAGAACACCGTGTGGATCTACTCAGTTTCAAGCAGTCAACATGAACAAATACAAGACAGCGGTGAGTAAGCATAACTGTAACCACTCGACCCAGCATGCGGTCCAGCATGCGAACCGCACTGTCTCTTCATGAGAAAAACTAGTAACAATGTGAAAAATGACTCAGTGTTGTATAACAGAAGCGTGATTGGGCCCTTATCTGATTTATAACAGTTGATTCTTTAGTTTAAAAAAAGCCTCCAAAATGAAAAGGACGTACTACAATTAGAGGCGATTACTCACAACTTTGTATTTGTACAAATTACCATTAGGAAAAAGCTACAGGAATCCCCTTGATAACTAAAAACTGGCTGATGTATTACCCCTTTAAAAAAGGATCACGGCGCCCTTAAAGAACAGGCAGAGAAAACGACAAAATTATCTTTATAATGTCACTCTGAAGGGGAAAGCAGGATGTGATTTAGTTTGCAATAAATGCCAGCCTCTTTAATATGCAATGAAGATTGTCTACTCTTGTAATTCTGGCTTATTGTATCAAGTGGTAATACACTGTCACATAAAAGAGGAAATATATTATAATAATAAAATGTGATTCCAACCCCCCAAAACCCAACAGTCCTCATAAACTATGGTCATTCAATGATGTTATTATTTTGACAACAGCATAATTACAAATCTGAGATCCCATCTCAGTGGGTGGCTTCCATTCAGAACATTTAGGTCACATGTCACTGAGATGACATGGCAGAGGGAGAGGGAGGGAAATGCAAGAGGGGTCTGAAGCACAGGCCTGTCTCCTGACATCAGCAGTCCTATTTCATACATAACACGAGTGACCTTCAATGGCCGAAACAATGTTTATTGTTTCATTCATAAAATATACAACACAAACAGTACGGGGGGCATGAATACATGATTGTCTCTTACAATTTACTGCAATAACAATTTGTATTTCTTACAAACACTTTAATACGATTGGTTTCTATGAAGACTAGGAAAATCAGACATTAGGAAAACAGATATCAGTTTAAGGACCTTGGAGAAATGAGCAATAATTTGAATAGAAAAACATTCCAAAATGCAATGCATGAATGCCAAATTCAATAAAATGTATGGCAGCTGCAGGAATCAAAAACTACCCTACAATTTAATTTCAGGATGCACCTTATCGGTATCAGCACATTGGCTTATGAGAATTTGACATTCTTGTATGAATTTGGATAAACTGTCCTTATGACTACCCTCCTGGTTTACAGTGCCCTCCAAAAGTGTTCACAGCCTTGATACAGGCTGCATGAAATAAACAATGTCGGCATTGAGCTATTTGAGTTTTTTTGCCACACACCTCATTGGTTTCATTGGTCACTCTCTTTTGTAAAGCAGATTCCTCACCTAAATTTCAGTTGTCCATCAGCATGAGGCCGGTAGAGCCTGCTTTGATTGTAAGTGTTGGACAATGACCACAGTACACCACTCCAGACATCCACACTGAAAATCCAATTTAATGATGATTGACAACAATGAACCAACACTGTCAAGTTATACCAAAAAAAAAAAAATTAAAATGGAGTAAAAGATTAACTGAAATTAAAGGAAAATGTACGGTTCAAATTTTATGACCGAATATATCATGGTCAATTTTTAACAGTATGCTCTGTTATTGCGTGGCAACGCTTGATGAAATCTTCTCAATATGAAGAGACATCTTTCTTCATGGTTGGTTGGAATGGGCATTCATCATTTTGCTTTCTGCACAGTAACTGGAAAGACTCTCTAAACTCTGTCCAAGAACAACCCTAGTGTCACTGCAGAGCTGTTTTCTTGTGCACATAATTTTTAATTGACAAGTTCAATAGAACAGTTCTTGTCCAAGCCTGGAAACAAAAGTAAGTTTTGTCAATTTTGGAATGGCCAACTGTCTGCAACCACAGCCACATACATGCAAGAATTCGGGAGAGTGAACGTTTTTTTGTTTCAACCAAAACCAAACCAAACCAAAATTTCAACCAAATGCAGTTTCTTTTGGATTGCATCTGAGTTGTAATATATTGTGAGTTTCTCCACAAATGCTCTAAATGCTTTGATATGTTGGCTATTTCTTTTATTCACTGTGCTGTACATCTGCTAAGCCAGTGCTCGGTATCCATTTTTTAGTTGTATTTTATGGTTTGCTTCATGTATCCTGATTACTCTGATACCGGCAGATCATTTCAACTTTTGCCATGTTATGTGATTAATGCAATTTTGCTCCTAAACACTTGTTGCTCAACAGCTCCCAGAGCTCTGCCAGCACAGAATTTGGTGAGATTTCCACTTCCAGGTCCACAAATGTGGAACAGAAATCGGGGGACTGGGAATGGAATGATACCACAGAATACCAACCGACACACTTGTTTAGCATGGCTGAGGTGGGAGTTTTATTGGTAGGTCTCAACCTTGCTCCATTATTGCATTCCTTAGAACCACTGTGTAGCACAACCTTTTCATGACCAATGCAAAAACTCTCATCATTTTGTCAACTTTGGGGGAAATTGCTTAGCAAATGGCACACGCGCCACAGTGTTTCCACTCAAAATCACTCAAAAATGCATCCAGAAAATGGCGGATGGCATCCACCTGCGGCTTGTGCCCCGCTGACAAATGATTCCCACTCGTTGTTGGCCTCCATACAACAAGAGCAGAGTTGATGTTTATGACAAGTGTTTATCTGTTGTTGTTTCGTGTGCATGTATAGATGAATTTGAAGCTGTGCAGAATATATTGGATCAATCTGCATGCAGTACCCCAGGGGGATACTGGTGCACTCGGAAGCTTTGCTAGGATTTTTATTGGGCGCACCATCCATATGCTTACCTTCCTCTCCATGCGTTGGGAAAATTAATTTATTTTATGAGGGTCTCAATTAACTGCTAATTGCATGGTTACTCAGGTGAATGTGCTATTCCAGTGCCAATGGTGACCCCACAAGGATAATGATTGTAATTTAAGATTAACTCTCTGTGGGTTGCAAGGTTTACAAAAATATGGTGATCTTAGTCTTAGTTTCCCTACATCAACAGGATTTCCATCTTTGGCCAGTCTACCACGTGAATGTTTCAAGCTGAATTTTTTACTCTGCTGTGTAAATGGGCTAGATTAAAATGTGAGCATATTATAAGCACCCCCTTCCCCACTAATGATAGACTCACCTAGTTCAAAGAGTTTACATCAAAGTTTTTCCTGGTTGAACCCCATTATATGGGATAATTTTATTTCTGCATAATTTTAATCAGACAAATCTGTATACATTAAAGGTGGGTCTCAAATTTTGAGTTTCAACCAATAAAATATACACAAAACCATCCGTGAAACAACCATCTTTTGGATTTTGGAACCAGTCTTACACAAATCCATCGGGACCTTGCTGAATGTTCTAAACAGGAGGCATACACCAATTGAAGGAAGCTAAAGATTTTGAAAATAATGAGTAGCTTCTGCACAGTATACTGTAGATTACTTTTTGATGGATGACGGGTCTACATTCTTGTGCGCATGCCCCTACACTGGCTTAACGCAGTGTCAGCTGTTGATAGACTACTTCATTTAAACTATCAATAGCTGTCGATAAACACTTGCAATCATTTGTGCTTGACTGAATTTATCAATATTTCTTTACATTTGCTACATTTCACTCATTTGGAGTCCTCTTATTAATGAGTGTACATAGATAGTTGTGTGATATAGCCACTGATAAAAATGACAATGTTACTCTTCAAATTATTAACGTGATAATGGTTCTGTATGATGCAGTTTCTCCTCTGGAACTGCCATACAGTCCTGACAGTAAAATGCGTATCATCCTTAAGCACACCTGGGAATTATTTTTTGGAAAGAAAATCAGCAATGCTATCGAAAAGCCCCAGAAGAAAATAAGTGAAATAATATATCTGTGTAAGATGCTGTTGAAAGTCAACCTTCTCTTTGCAACCAACACAGAAATCAATATGAATAGTGAATGCATTCTCATGGACATAAGTGAGCCCAGGCAGGTAATGACCACAAAAGGGGGGAGACAACTATTTCTGTGGTAAATGTGACAATTAGGCAGACTGTGGAGTGAATATAATGGGGGGAAAAACACAATGGCAATAATCATATCATATAAATTCCCACTTTGTACGTGTAGGATTTAAATTGTGTTTGAGGACCAATAAATAACATCCCATTTTCATAGTGGGGAGAGTAATCTGAAATCCTTACAATTAGCACTCCAGTTTTAATGGATTTTTGGATAATAAAAATCATTATCCTTGAACACCTGTCATGTATACTGTGGAAAAACCTTTATCATACACCCTTGGAGCCAGTCATGCTTGGGTTACTGGCCTTCACTCCCACTGAAGACTGGGCTTGATGTGGCATGAGGACAGTATGGAATGAGTTCAGTCTATCCCCTGTTTTTGGTTGTGGAACTTCCTTGGCTCTCTTGTTTTGGTCTTGGTACCGGCCACACATGACCCTTCTGAATGTGCTCTTGTTTCCAGCCTTAGCGATAGTGCGTGCACACATTTTGGGGTTGAAGGGGCTGGGTTGTAATAATGGACAATACACTCTTTGCTCTTCTCAGTGACCTTTCACACAGGAAAGTGAAGAGGCTTTGACAGCTTTCACCCAACTGTCTTTTGAAATTTTGTAGCTCCAGCTGGCTAATGCATACCTTTCAGTCTGGGACAGCGGCTCGCTCGACAGCAGTATCCTAGCTACTGTGCTGTGTGTAGACAACAATATACTGAAACCAACGAGTTGAATCTGCCATTTTCGTTTTAGGCCTACTATTTGAGAATATCTGAGAAAATTTCAACTGCAGCTAAGGCAATATTCAAATATGAACTATTTTTAAGAAGAGGGTAAAAATAAAAATCAAGGTTTTAAACCAACTTATGAAGTTCTAAACAATATTACTGATGAGTTCATTTGTAAGTGGATTAAAAAAGTAACTATTTAAATAGAATGGGTTCCAGAATCTGCATAAATGTACAATTATGTCCATTTTTAAAAGGAAAGTTTTACTTCTTTCCCCTTGTAAGCAGACAACGCTTTGATTTGAGCAATACCTTTGAGTCCTCGTGCCCTTTTAGACCAACTGTCTCTGTAATGTAGAAGTGCCAAGCCAAAAGGGCACAGTTTCAGGTGGATATGAAAAGCAAACCCACAAGTTCACAAATAACACAGTAATTTGGTCTGAGACTCCAGGCTGAGCAGGTCTGGTTCTGAATCCCCAGTCAAGACACACAATGGCTCCGTCCCTTCATTTACAGACCCACATTGCCTGGGTCAACTGCTCTGAACCTCAGAAAGCAAACTAACATGTCAAACAGTTTCCCACAAAAGAATCATGTGAAGCAGACAGCACTGCCATATGTAAAATGGTGAGTACATTTTCTTCCATGGATACACAGCCAGCATCCCCATGTTGTGCTGATTTGAACATCAGCCAGGGCTTGGCAGAGGACAGCCTTTGGGGGCAGGGTAGAGGGATTATGATGACCGCTATTTAAATATAGCACTGTTCGAGATCTGCAGTAAACACACTTTACTGGGGGGGGGTGTTGGGGGTCATCCCCAAACATTTCACCAACACACATTTGAACCATTTCTTAAAAAACGGCACACATTTTCAAACAAATTCAATTTCCCGACACTTTCTTCCCAGACACTTTCTTCTGCTGTCAATTAAATTACATCACGACACGACTTGCAATTTATCAACCTGCCGACTCATTCCCGTATGCCAGTCCCTCCTCTCATAAGCAGACAGCATTCAAGGTTTGAATCAAGAGGCATTGAAGCTACATGGCAGTATCGACAGTAGCACACTTGGCATACTAAGCTATCCTTTTTTCTCTCCAGCAGCCAAAGGACAGCCGCAATAAGAGGGAAAATCGTCTCACTCGCTGCTATTGAGGCCCCGATTTTAATATTTTAAAATCACAACCACGCTTAAGTCTTCTTTTTTTATAGAAACTATCAAAATTAGACCATTGAGGCTGAATATTCCCACAAAATGTCTAAAAATAGTATGCCGATTCATTTTCACATGGTATTATGGGTCTGACTGGCATCTGACATATCTTGGACACGTCATCAATCACCTTGTCACACTACTGTTCAACACACAGTACCTTTGACTTGACATGAACGGATCGTCTCAAGCCACAGTCAATACTGGCTGCATGAGGGCAGCATGGGTGAGAGAGGGCACCCTGTAGACAGAGTGATGAACGACAGGCCCCCAATTCATGAATCCCCAACTGAGCCAAACCCAGGAACAGCAAGAAAGCCAAAACCACTACAAGAGTCACTGTCATCTCATGGAATCCAATGACCTCCATGTTACATTTCCCAATCATCGAGAGAGGAAAGAACAGGAAAATTCTGCCCAGATCGATACCAAGCTTCCCTCCCCCTCACCACCCCTCCCCACCCCCTATCCCCCCGCTCCCAGCTTGCTCATTTCCAAAGCTTTCTCAGTCACGGCTTTGCCCAGATATTTACGAGCCCACGAGCACATTTGCATTCAAATCAATAAATATATAAAAATTTCATGGCCATCAGTCGCGGGGCCAAGTTTCCAAGTGTGCAGGAAGCAGCCTCGCCCGAGCCGAGATGTTCCGCACATTCTTCACCGCCGCCCCTGATCTCCCCGTACACAAGCTGCCACGTAACTGCAGGCATCCTTCAGGGCAGCGGAGCGGACTGATGATGGCGGTAATGTGCTGGAGGAGCGAGGCAGCACATGTGCATCAGTTAGGTTTATGGATGGGCTGAATTATACGGCACATTGTACTGAGATTTTTAACACCACACAAACAACTAAGCCCATGCTTCAGTTATTTAGCCTGGGCCCAAGATGTAATTTCTTGCTTATGCGGCTAAAAACAACTACTTATTTTGTGCCCCAGTTCAATATTCGGTCACAGATTAGATTTCTCCCCTTTCCTAAATTGCTGAATATAGGAAAGCTTTCTATTACAAATCTTCCATTCTTCTTCTGAGTCAGGATCCACCGTGGATCTGTGGATCGGCGGTCTGGGTCAAAGGCACAATTCTGGCTCCCGCATACAGTCAGTCTACTTCATTGCATTCTTCTTGTAAAATTCAATCTGGTCTTTCTCAGCAGGAAAATTGTGTTTTTGGAGATGAACACAGCAAGACGTGTCAGGGCAGACCGTGAGGGGGCTAAGGCTGAAAGCAAACATGAGGCTGCAACCCTCATCGTACAATGAGCGCGTCTCAATGTTCCACGTGACGCGAGATGTGCACACTGTTATTTACAGTGAAGGAAACCGCGAATGCTAATCATGTGCTTACCTCAGCGAACACTTAACTCGTACGTGTTTCTCGGTTAAACGAGCTGAGGATCACGTGTTGCATTAAATAGCGCGCGCTTAGCTACTGGCGCCGAGGACACGCCGCGTCTTCCATTACTGGAGACTGACATCAGCAGGTGACGGGTCCGCTGGGCTTTTCGCTGCCTCGCATTACAGGGAGGCGGTATTCCGGACCACGTTTGCCCAGGAGGGGGAACACAAACACTCCAACGCCCGACGCAGCGCTGAGGTTTCTCTGACACACAGCACCTGTTAGGGAAGACCACCTGTCCTTCAAGAGACAGGCAGCCGCATTAAGCAGCAGCTGGACCAGGGAGCCCAACAGAGCCGGGGTTGTGGTGGCCAAGGAGCAGCTGTAGCCAAGCAGCTCAGTTTCCACAAACTTCCAGCATATGGGTATTTATTTAACACCACCGTAAGCCCTTTTACATCCCCAGTCCCCCTTCTCCAGATTGGCCACGGCCTGAAATGTCTGGCACGCAAGCCTTTCCAACTGTTACAACAACATCACCTCATTTGGGAGTAACTGTGCCCACTAATAGCCAACACCGAACAATCCCAGGTTTACAACGCAGTATCATTACTAATATAGTATATATCTAATATAGCACCATTATCATCGACCGCGTTTCACAACATTTTTGCCCACGCTTCACGGAGATGCATTTCTTTTTAATTGGAGTGAGTTTCTGGGCTTGCATGATAAATAAGTCTGCCAACTTTCAACCAAACCAGCTGTTCAGTGATGCGTGCTGTGTGAAGAATGTGAGCGTGTCTGGAAGAAATGATGGAGAATGACAGTAGCCCTTCTAGCTGGACTTGAAGTTCTGTGACCTGAATTAACCTATTTTACAAGTAGGCTAATTCTGAAAATATGAAGGCAGTGAAAGACAGAAATTGCTTGCTTTTCCTGAACTGGAGCAGAGAGAGCTGAGAGCACTGCTGGAGTCCACCCAAGCGAGCCACAAGTGAACTAAAAGGGTCTGCTCAGATGACAGATTTTACAATGGAGTTAATGGCAAATATACAGCAGGTCAACTTCTCACTGGCACATTGAAGAGAATACATGGAAACATTTGTCTGTCTGTTGATGCCAAGCTAATAAAAATAACTAACCTAACAACATAAAAAATATGACACACAACAATCAATGCAATGCAGTCATGTCAAAATATGGCAAATACAACTGGTCTTTAAAAACAGCAGTTTAACATTTAGCCTACACTGTGACATTTGGTCATTTCATGAGGCCAGAAGGCTCAAACTTGCCCCACACAGGTGGATCTTTCAGCAAGATAAATCTCCCACGCATACCTCAAAACCAAACAAGAACTTAGGGGTTTAAATTGAAGAGGGCAGTCCACAAGTGAAAGCCGGATCTAAGGATCCTAATAGATTATGTTTGGAGGAACAGTCAAAGACTGCACCCAATATGATCACCAATCTCAGGAAACACAACAGATCCCAACTTCGGAGTGTTATCCTTGCAAAGAGAAGGTGAACAATGTACTGTATACAGTGGTGTGAATATTAGCGCTACTTATTTTTTTGGGAAACAAATCCTGGAATTTGAAACACTTCCACAAAAAGTGCTATTTTGACGGATTCCAATTAATCATTACTAAAGTAGGATATTTTCCACATACTTCAGAATTGAAGCATCTCTCAATAGCAGTCGGCAAGTGACTGAAACACTGAAACGCATGGCTGAGTGTTGCTTCTTTTATCAAACATAAAACACATTGTTCTATTCTTTTACCTGAAATGTATTTAGTCCATAAAGAATTTACTGTACAAGCCCTCCAACAAGTAGTCACAGAAATCATCATATTAAAAAAAAGAATAGAGATTTCTACAGTGAACATTTGCCTGAAGCATAGTGTAGCTTAGTTAAGAGAACGTATTCTTAGGATATGAATTGAAGACTGAATTATTTGAAAGTCAAAATAGTATTTTAAAATGGTAAAGATACAACAGGTATGAAACTATTGCAATTGTAAATGGGTAGGATAAAAGCATCAGGAGTGACGGTAGAGGGGTCTACACAGCACACAATTCTTTCCACTCCAGAAGACCAAGAAATATATCTGGCTATCTAGATGCGGCGCTGGGAATGAGTAGCCTAGGCGCTGACATTGAATATGGGGGAAAATAAAGAATGGGAACATAGGCAGTGCGTTTCCAACAGAGGTAAGAAATATGCAGATATTACCCACCCAGTTAACAAATTCAAAATTATGTTTTCATTTCCTGGACTTGTAGCAGGTCAGAGTAAAGTTCTACAAAACTACTGGTAGACCAAACGCAATTTCTGCAGGGCCCCCAGACCTCCCATTACCGTAATTCTACCACGCTCTTTCAAGCTATCTAGCTGGTGCACGTTAGCTAGCTATCATACTATCGCTGAACACGTTGCATAGCCTTGTGCGAAGAGTGCATAACATTGCGAGCAAGATATAAACTTAAAACGTAAATGATATATCGATAACGCTGTTCGAACAGTGTCTAGGCAGGTAGCAACCGACTGACTCACGTCAACCAATTCTGTATAGGCTACAAGACTGACTGCAGTGTAGTGAAAACAAAGACTAACTACTTGCTCTAGATTTGAATGGTACAATCACATTGTCACTAGTATGAGATTTTTCACAAGTGGAAAACAAGCCTTACCAGAATTAACGATGGATTGTACCAAAATAAAAAGATGAGTTCTGAAGAAACTGTAAACCCTTTTCTTTGATTGTCGGAGGGATTAACTTTTTAACCTCTTTCCAAATGTTTTCTTTGGGGAAAATACTAAACTTCAAGTTTACTTGTCAGTTGACTAGCTTGTTGGCCGTCTACCTTCCTTCTCTGCATCTTCGAGAGCGAGATGCTTACTTTACAGGGCTATGTGATCTATCTTCCAATCCGAACCCATAGAGTTCGGTCTTTGAATTCAGTGAATTGTGCTTTTTACCTCATACACCGCAGGAAGGGGAATCATAAAGAAGAGTAGGGGAAATAAATTTACGCTTTTGACGCAATGCTTAAAAATGCAGTGTTCCAGGTGCATGTGCTATCCATGGAATGCGTAAGGCACATTCGAGAATACGGAGTAATAACTACATTTCCCGTTAGGCACAGCGATTAAAACAATACGGAAATCCGGATGTGTTTGACAGCTCCAAAGGACAAATGCTTTTCATTCAAATGAAGTTTCATTGGGAAAACATTTTATACGTTCAAATGTTATTATAATTTTCTTGAAATTTATGTAATGTACTTGGAGCAGTTTATTTTGCACTGAACTGTAAGTGGGTTATCCGAATGCCTAACTTGCCTAACGTATTGGGTCGTCAAAACCACCTATTGTTATTTGTTGCATGTGGCTTTTTGATTGAGAGTGTGAAATGAGACTGTGAAGCTCGTATGTAGATTGCGCATTTACTTTCATGGATTAAACGTGGATTAATTTTAGTGCTGGAAACGAATTGTTAAAGAGAGATCTTGACAAAGGGAATTGGCCAATTATGCTAATACCATTTATTCTAGTAAACTTGTTTACAGTAACCTTAGCCGTTTCACACAGGGTATTCATTCTTTGTCTTCCATTCTTGGTTTGCAGCTGAATCTTGCCACCTACTGGCGCGGTGGAAAAGGAAACGGTATTTGACGCCATATGGCACGGCGTGTTATCATCACCGCGTGACTCCTGTGTTCGCAGTCGGAGACCATTATTGGATCATGTTTTGAAAATGTAGCTGCCTAACGTACTCGATTTGACGTAACGCCATCACTGCAGTGGAGAAAGTGCTGCGTTTCGCGTGCTTGATCTGTAACTCATAAATGATGCAGGGTGGATAGAGCAAGTGAAAAACCATGCTAGCAGATGTCTGAGTAATTTATGAATGGTACAGTAGGAATTTATTCTCTCAGTAGTACTCAATAGGGGTGTGTAGGCCACATACACTGGATGGTAACTAAGGCACATACAAGTATCTTTTCTCTGAAACCTTACTCATGGGAAATTCTGTAACATAAAATAAATTTGACTTATGGTGTGATTTGAAGCAAATTAGTCATTATAGCCATTAAATTATTAATATTAAATGCTCCAGCAACACTCAGACTTGCATTGCTGATAAGCGTGGTACTCGATCAACCCACATTGACTTTTTAAGTCAGTGATAAGGCTTTAGAATGTATTATCACTAGGGCCACCAGTTTCTTTCCATGTGACCTGCAGGGATTTAAACCTGTATTTCTAAGGTTATCCTCCAGGGACTCCATAGGCACTCCTATGGCACAGTCAAGTCAGTAACTGAATAACTGAGTTTCTAATTGAGACATTTCTAAAAAATAGTTTGTTGAACTAAAAGGAAGAGATTCGGGAAGGAAAGTGAACATGGATGGAAGTTTAAATGCTACGAAAAGCATGTCTATGAGCCAGTGGTACTCACTCCCGGTCATGGAGAGCCTCTGGGTCTGCTGGCGTTGGTTGCTCCTCAGAACTTGAGTAGCACAGCAATCGATCAGTTAAAGCACTTGATTACACAGTTAACTCAGGTCACCTAGTTTCTTTGGTCTGAATGAGTCGCTGTTCTTAAGGGGAAAAAAAAAAAAAACCAGCAGACTCTGTGGCTCTCCAGGACCAGGATGGAGTATCAGTGCTGTAAAAAGAAAAATGTACCCATATAAAGCAGGAGTGTCCAATCTTTAAAAAAAAAAAAAAAAATTTAATCCGGTGTGGCTGTAAGTTTTTGTTTTAAGACACTTGATTCTACTTAAAGTCTTGATTGAAGACCATGGTTAGTTAATTTGTTGAATCAATAATACATTTAAAAAAAAAAACATTTTTGTGCGAGCTAAATGTAATATAACTGCCCTCATTTTAATGTTGGCATTTTCCACTACTTCTAACAAAAACCTATCATGCCCCTGTACAACAGTTAAAAATACTGCAGCATGTCTACAGTAGTAAGCAAACTAAATTTAACTGGTGTCCTGACAAATGCTGTCAACTATCATCTGTGCTTATTTAGTGGCAACTACTTTATCAACTTAGATAATTGAGGTGGTGCAAATGGGATAATGGTTTGGGCTTGACGAAGAAGCTATTGCGACCTCTAGCCGTTGGAGGACTGAAATGCAATGCAAGACAAGATGGGGAGACAAACTGGTGGCCCTAATGATTACACAGTCTTTACTGAATGACACAATTTGTGTAGAACACATTGGGATACTGGTCTGACCACACTTCCGAACTGAAGGCAACAAGTTGTATATGGCTGCAGTACAGTCCTGGCAGAGCATGCGCAGAGAAGGTACTCAGCACCTGATGATGTCTATGGGTCACAGATTTCAAGCATTCATTGCATGCCAAGATATGCAACACTGCTAAAGTACTAAACATGACTACTTTCATTTATGTAACATTAATATGTCCCCAAACATTATGGTGCCCTGAAATGAGGAGGAACAAAAATATATAGCAATACCCTTAAGTAAAAGCCATGAATGTGCACTTTAACATGCAAATTGTATGATTACAAATCTAAAATTGTGGAGTACGGCACCAAATCAAGAAAAAACATTGTCCCAAACATTATGGACTTCACTGTATATTCTTTGTATTAACAGTTGCGCAGATGTTATTTTCTTTTATTGCCTAACACTTGTCCTTTACTGTGCATCAGCAGTTTGTTAGAACAAAGTACATGTCGTACACTCATCAGTGGCACGATTAATTAAACAGAAGGAATTGTTCATGGAGACAAATGAAGCCACTTTGTTTCACTCTTTTACAATGAATACTATTTATAGGCCTGAAATTTGTTGGCAGTGAAAGCTGCACCTGCACCACCTGCCATGCAATGTGCTCATGCAGGTGGACACTTGGGTTACTGCCCAGTCTTAGTCTCAAGGTGAGCTGAGAGGTAGCTGGTCTCTATCAGTTGCAGTTATGCACACAAGCTAATCTAACCCAGCTCCTTTATTGCAATCTCTGAGGGAGGGAGTCCAGCCCTGAGAGGAACTCCAAACAGGAGGAAAAATTTCTCTCTGTCCCAGAACAGCCCCTCCATTTCATCTGAGGGAAGAGCATGGCAGTGATAAACTGGTAAAACAGAGAGACCTGACCTGATTATTGAGAGAAAGAAAGCCACAGTAATTGAAGGTAAAAAGAGGTAACTGGCTGAGTGTGGCTCTTTCATAACTGCAGCTAATGGCACTGATCTCAACCAGTACTACAAGAAAGAAGGCTTTGCATGTTTTTAATTTATTTTTTTCAATGAGGGAAGAGGATTGTGATTACCCAGTGAGATAAAATAAGACTCTTTGAAAGATGGCATAATGTATAATGTATCTGACAGCCTGACATTTCGCATTCAGTTTACAGTATGTCTGCTATGCTTTATGTAGGTTGACACTTTCAGTTTGGCTATTACAGCTAACTGTACTGCCTTTCACTGACCTGCATTTGATAAAAAATATGGAATAAAGCCCTGATATGTTTCCTGTTGTGTGTACTGTGTGCAGTGATAGTTGCCTTCGGTTATTTTTTTCAGCTGTTGATTTTCTAAGTTTGAGTAAATGTTCAAGGACACAATGGGAGGGAATACAAAAAGGGCTGTCATGAGATGTGAATGAGTGCCCTCATTTTGTCTATGAGGGCACTCACCATGTCAAATAATAGTGCTTATAATATCTTTAGAAAATACCTAATGTCAGAATTCATCGCTTTGGGCGATGAAGCATACTGCCACGAGTATATAGTGCTATCATTCATTGGATATGGAAGTACTAAATCTTTGAAGTCACTTTTTCTCTCTTTGATGGTTGCCTTTGTAGTCTGAGTTAAAAGATCAACTCTTCCCTCTTCTCCATGTCCTTTCATTTTATGGTGCATATTACTCAAAACACAGTACAAAGTATTTCAAAGGGTGCATCCAGTAAAATTTCAATGACCATTCTTGCCTCTGTTGAAACTGAAAAATACATTCTGAGGGGGTTCTCCTTGTTTGTGAACTAGTCCTTCATTTCAGGAAAATGTTTCAGCAATTTCCCATGGCAAGGCTAATGCTAGACTGCATTTAGCAGATGGCTCTAAAAACTAGAAAACAGAAGTACATTTCCCACTTCCTCTCTTTTAACCGTATTATAGATTTGCACTGGAATGATCCATGTGTCCCTTTTTTCATGCCCTGTTCAGTAATCATTTGTCATCATAGGAATCGTGGTTCTGTCACATCCACTAGGAATTCCAGAAGCCTCGACATCAGTAGATAGGTAAATCAATTTTCAGCTAAAAAGATCTGGCCTTCTTTGAAGACGCTCAATCATCTGTGCGCATTCGTGTGTCCAAGGAGGACTTGCTTACATTGGAGTCTGAAGGCTCAGACTTATTGCCCGGCACAGCGCAGACCTTGGTAGCATTCATCTGCCAAAGCACTTTGCAAAAAAGTGATTGAAGGTGATTGCCAAAGCACATTTTAAAGTCTAAAACTCTGAACTTCACTAACTTCCATTATGGTCCCTGTAAAACACTTTGGCACTTGACATTTTCAATGTACTGCTCCAGTTACCATGGATGCTGATGACATCATTCCTTCCACACCTGTTGTCCAGCAATGTTCGCGGGTGAGTTCGTCTCTCAAAAAGATTAAATATGATTAAGGAGACAGAGGGATAAAAATATACTACTTTTTCTTGTCTTTAGCATTTAACTTTGCTACTGTGACGGCTCATAGCCTGTGCCTCACTGCGATGTGTCCTCTTCTCCAGGTATGCACTCTCATGTCCTGTGAATCACCCATATATCTCCTCCTGCCCTGGCAGTATTGACTGACTCAGTTTGCTTTATCAGAATTTAATATTCTTTCTTGGAATTGTGTGACGATTTGACTTTTTCCTGAGCTACAAATACTGCTGACATTCTTAGAGCGAGGCTCTGTATCTCTCTGAATGCTGTAGCCACAAACAGGCAAGTGTAGCCTGCTCAAATCATGCATATGTATGTAAGGTACATCTCAGTTAAGTACTATGGTTTAGTGTGAGGTGTTCAGGGTGTTATAGCAAAGAGATCCACGGGTCAAAACATTGCAATTCACAGAGCCAGAGTTTAGAGTGCAGTGCCCATTATTCTGCGCTTTCAATCAGTGAGAGTGGTGTACAGAGATGCAGTCTACTCACCTGGTTCTGGTAGAGACTGGACATAGTGCTGTCTTTTGTGGACAATGCATGGCCTGAGACCACACACTCAGCTGAGTCTTGCTGTTATTTTTGAACCATTCCAAACTGAACAAACTACTGTGAAAAGTGACATCTGTAGCATTGATCCAATCCAATGTCTGATTACATTATGTTGTGCAAAAACAGCTAATTTATGCATGTACATACCATTTGTGGGGTGGCACGGTGATGCAGTTGGTAGCACTATCGCCTCACAGCAAGAAAGTCTTGGGTTTGAATCCGGCCTGGGCCTTTCTGTGTGGAGTTTGCATGTTCTCCCCGTGTCCGCGTGGGTTTCCTCCAGGTACTCTGGTTTCCTCCCACAGCCCAAAGACATGCAGGTAGGTTAATTGGTGACTCTAAATTGCCCATAGGCATGAGTGTGTCAGTGAATGATGAGTGAATGGTGTGTGTGCCCTGCGACAGATTGGCGGCCTGTCCAGGGTGCATTCCTGCCTCTCACCCAATGCACGCTGGGATAAGCTCCAGCACCTCCTGTGACCCCAACCAGGATAAGCGGGTGTAGATAATGGATGGATGGGTGGACATACGGTTTGTATTTCTGAGTTCACTGTATTGTTTATATAATGTTTTATGAGTTCGGTGAACATATTGGGGGGCTCTGTAACCATTTATCTATACACACACTTTCCAGATCCTTCAGATTCTTTGGTCTGTGCTTGTGCTCTTGAATTCAAATGATACATTTTTGATGAGAGTCACATCTGGAGACTGAGAGGGCCATTGGAAAGCAGTAATGTAATGGTCTGTTAACCAATTCTTGGTTGATTTTGAGGTATGCTTGGGATCCTTATCTTATCGAAAGCTCCATTTGCCGGTGGATCCGATGGCCAAGTCTGAGCCTCCTGGCAGAGGGGACCAGGGTTTTTGGCCAAAATGCCTTGGTACTTGCTGGAGTTCAGGTTTCCATTCATCTTTACAAGAGCCACAGGAACACCATAACACCAATAATCCACCATCATATTTCCCTGTAGACATGACAGTCTTATTAATGCAAGCGTCCTTCTTCTGATGCCAAACCCACTGCTGGTGTGTGTGGCCAAAAAGCTCCATTTTTGTCTCATCCGAACATAACACTCAGATCCAATCAAAGTGCCCGTGCAAAGTACTCCAGACACTTATTTTTGTTGATTTCCCTCAATAGATTCTTGTTTCTGGCAACCCTGCTAAAAAGCCTACCGGCATGGAAGTGATGTCTGCCAAATTCAGTAATGTAATGCCATGTTGATTTAGAGACGTTGTGTCCCCATGATGCACCAAAATGTTGTAGATCTCCAGCTGTGGCTCTTCAGTTTTTTTCCGTGTTTCACAAACTCTGTCCCACTGTGTGTGGGGTTACTTACAGTATGTCCTTTGCCAGGCAGGTTTTGCACTGTTCCAGTGGTTTTAGACTTCTTAATTATTGATAGAATAGTTGAATGCAGTATCCTCAGTGACATCTCCTGACTTGTGAAGGTCAACAACATATTTGCCTTGCTTCTACCAGGAGTGCTTTGCCTTTCCTCATGGTGATTGATGAACACATTCATTTTACATGCATTTTTATACTCCAGTGAAACAGGGGTATAAGCCACCTTTAAACCACTATACAGTTCTCTAATATTGAGATGAACTTTTAAAAAACATTTTAAAAAAGGTTTACTTTTGTTCGATTTTATTTAAAATAATTATTAGGGGTGTAAATGCGATGCATTTGTTTTAAGGAAGATTTAAAATTATATACAACTAATTTCAACATCTAAATATCTGTATGATGTGCAGTAACATAGCCAAGTCATTGTATTATTTAAGGACAGAATTCAATCAGTGGTGTAAATTGTGTGTATCTACATGCATAGTGTTGTGGTCATTCAAGCAAGCTGATAACCACTGAAAACCTGATTGTACCATAATTAATAATTAATAATGTATTGTCTAGTTAGCCTTTTCTTTATTCTGCACATTTCCATGCAAGGATGCCATTGGCAATCATTTAGAGCCAGGCTCAGAGCTATAAATACTTGAGCACTGCCACCTAGTGTCTAATTTATGGCAATGCTCAAATTATTTCTGACACTTATTCCCAGCAATAAAAGCAAGTAAATATACAGTCAATTCCTCATATTTAATTAATGTATTTAAGATGTGTATTAATTTTTCTGATTTGTGTAATTGTATAATTATAGACAAAAATAGAAATGATACTTGATAACTTGATATTACTGAATTAGGTTTTACACTGTTGGAAAATCTAAGATTTACATTCATGGAAATATTCAAAGTATATTATGTCTGTAACTGAATAGTCCCATAGGATTAGGACCATTTTAGACTTTTAAAAAAAACTTATTTGCTCATTTAATCTACTTATATATGGGCCATAGTGGTGACAATGATAAACATTTGCTGCTTAGTAATACTGAATATTTGCTTTTGTTGCTGATGGTGATGATGCTATAATGATTATTATAATCAGTTACAGGCTAAAACATTAATTCAGCAGATGTTAAGGACAGTTAACGTATCAGAGTGTTACTTATTACTTAACGCATTTTGAGAGTCCGATGTGAATTGCAGTTTTTGTATTGTATAAGTAGGAAACTTCAGGGGCAGGGTTGCGAGCTTGCTGTAATATAATATATACATTATATATAATGTGAACAAATAACTGAAAGGCATGGACTCAACTCAAGCCTTTATTTGAAAATAGAGCTGTATTATTTTTTACCAAATCTCAATACACATTACTCTGTGCTCACATGTACTCAAAATGAAAAGACAACATCAATCAGCTGCTAATAGATTACTGACTTTCTTGCATATAGTATGTAAACTGTGCTGTTATTTGTTTGATTAATTTAATCTCTGTCTAATCTACCATTCTTCCAGCTGCTTGGTCAAAGGTGGCTGCGCTGAGAAGCAGACGTATGACCACCAGTGACTCATCACCTCCAATGATGCCCTCCTCTGTTAGCAAGCTGCACCTCCCACAGATCATCCATATTTGGGTTCAGCTCCTTGAAGTGTCTGGCTTCCGCCAGAACATGGTCCATCCTCGCCCCAGGCACAGGCATCACAGGGATGCCTGAGACCAGCATAGCCAGCATCAGAGGACACACGCGGTCCTCCTGACACAGGAGAGGTAGGTATGAGGTGGAGGCCTGGGGAACGGGTACTTTCTGTGCCCACTGGCAAAGCAGAGGATGGTCTAAATACAGCATCGAAGAAGCAGGGTGCTGGACGGGGAGCTGCTGGACTAAGAGGCATAAAGAAAAAGGTAAGGCAATCATATCCAGCTTCAATATTACATGGAAATGGTATTACTAATGGTACTGGGACTGCTGTTTGTTACTGGGTGTTGGGTGAGTTACAGTACAATATTTACCATGCTATGCATAAACTTACTAAGCGTGGATCAAACATACTGTTCTATTGTATGTATAAAATAATTCAAGTAGTGTTATTTTATGTGTGATAAGTGGCATCAGCAAATGTCTCACTGATTACTGTTAAGACTCAGTTGAAGACATCAAGTTGTCATTTTCAGTTTTCACAAGGTTTTAACGTTATCTTATATGTGTCTATCTAATCAAGTTGTTTTAGGCACTTTGAACGAAAAAGGATATTTGTATGATGAACACATAACCTAGAAATAAATATAAAAATATATTCAGAATAATTTCAGTTTTCAATATTTCAAGATCTCAGATCCTTTATAAAATCACTTACGCTTGTAATTGTGTCCAGTCTTCATGTAATTCCACATTTTCAAAGGTCCTTGGTCTGATACAGTGGATGTTACCCAGGGCATACACAAGTACACAACACAATTGAGCAGAATTCTGAAATCTAATTTGATATGAATGGAGCAATGATTCTAGAACAGTGCTGTGCCTTTGGTGCATTTTTTTCACCGAGGTAACTGCTTAGTGTAACACTGTAGTGAAAGTACAATAATTGACTGAATCAAGGACATCATACGGAAACTCTCTATAAGTACCAGAGCATATGAAACAGTAACTGGTCACTTTCAACTTGCTATTTCATAAGCTTTGTATGAATTATTTGGCCAGGGTGTCAGTGACACAATGAACAATGATATAAATATTTGTTTGTATTCCATAACCTCTCCCATCAACAAAAATATGTTTATAATGTTGAGTCATTTTTTAAATTTATATTGAGACTCTTTTTATTTTACAGCTGATTTAAAAATATTTACCAACATGATTATATAATGATTCTATTCAGGATTTATTTGATAAAACATGTACAATACAGCAGTGAACAATAATTATGTTTAAAGGCATACTCTTTATTGAAATGTATATTCAATTAGTGCAGTTCTCTTACTGGTATTGTTACTTACATCCAGTTTTCTTGAAGAATTGGAACCCAACATTTTAAATATCAATATGAGAGTATTTTAACAACTTATCAAGATATTAGATTGGGGTGTTTGGTTTTGGAAAGAACTTGTAAATCTAATATCAGAAATTTAATATCAGGTTAATTACATCATCATTACCTCTTAAATATATAGTAAGCTCTTTGTTTCATCAGCTGCCTGTCAGGATGGAGTGCATATAAATTATGTCAATATATCAAAGCATTTAAGCTCGGCAATAAAAGAACTGAATGGGCATGAAAAGGTAAAGCTAATTATTTAATAATTATTTAATTAATTTTAGTTGCAGGACTTAAACTAAGAAAATGAGGTGTGGGATTAATATGAGATTATGGGGGATCTTGAAATGCATAGTATCCGATGTAATGTAAAATATGTTTTCTGTACGCTTACTTTAGTGCAGTGTATGACATGAGGAAATTCCATGAGGAAAGTCTTTTAAGTGTGAATATTGTACGTTCAGATCTAATGTCAAAAGACGTTAACTGCACCTCTGAGTCCCTCTTGCAAACCATTTGGAGATTTGTTTTTCCATTCCCTTTCCATTCATTCTGGAAGTCTGGCATTACATTAGCTTTCATATTGTGATATTACCATGCTTTGATTTTATCTTTGATAAAATTTATTAAATATGCCCTTTATGACTCACTGTGGGTTTTTTCATAATTTCCTGTATATTTGTCAAAAGAATATTGGCATCTTTGTTTTCCCATGCCTTTTATGTGTTCAGCCAATGACAAATAGCTAATTTTATCCTGGAGTTTTTTATTTTTTTATTTTTCAAGACTGTACAAATGCTAATAAAACAGAGAAGCTAATCATTGTTTGATAAAAGTATGTTGTGTGCTCTATATCATTTGGGACAAAGACTTTTTTTAATTTGGTGCTGTACTCCACAATTTTAGATTTGTATTCAAACAATTCAAGTGTGCTTAAAGTGCACATTCTTTGCTTTTATTAATTTTTATTATTATTATGTGTAAAAACTGCTGTCATTTCAACATAATGAAACACAAGTGTATTGTTTGATTTCAAATCTCAAATTGTGGAGTACAGAGCCAAATCAAGAAAAAATATGTCTTCGTCCCACTGTAAGTGCAGTAAAACAGCATGAGAAATAAGTACGTGACCTCAGGATAATCTCTTTAATGCTGGTGTCAGTCAGTTTGTTTGAACCATGAGAAGGCTGAAAGGATTATGTTCTGCAGGGATATGAAGTCAAAGGGGGTAAGGGGGTAACTTGGTAACACAGAGACATTGAAAATGGTGCCGGCATTGAGGGAACACCATGTCAGTGATTGAAGGGGAGCCCTTTTTGTCATGGTCCTGTTTTCCTGTCTGTGTTTCCCCTGTTGGGCCGCCAGATGGCGGCACCTCTGTTTTGTGTCCTGCTCCCCTCCTGTTAATTGTATGATTGTTTCATTGTCTCGTTATCCCATCATTGTTCCCACCTGTGTCTTATCCCCTCCTTTTGGTTTGATTGCTTTTTGAGTTCACCTGTGTCTTGTTACCCCTGTCTATTTAAGTTCTCTGTTCCCTTGACTCAGGTGCTGGTTCCTTGTGTTTGTTTCCAATCTCTGTTGCAAACTGTATTTACCTGCCTGCGTTTGTTCTCACTTGTGTTTGTCCCCGAGTTGTGTTTGTCTCCTGACTTTCATGTACCTGCCTTCTTGTGTTTGTTACCTGACTTACATGTACCTGCCTGCTTGTGTTTATTCCCGACTTGCGTTTGTTCTGTCTTGTGTTTGTTCCCGACTTATGTTTCAGCGTATGTTTCAGACCCTTTGTACCTGCCTGTGTTTTTTACCTGTTTGTGTTTTGTTTCTGACTTGTATTTGTTTGACCTACCTGTTTGTTTGAATTACCCTTGTGCTCTGCCTGCCTGCGTTCTGCCCTGACCGTGTTCTGCCCTGCCTGTATTTGTGAGTCCCTCTTGTTTTCTGCTTTGTTTAGTTATTTTTTGAGTTTGTGGTTTTGCCCATTGTGGCCTTGTTTGTTCCCTGTTTGTTTACCTGTTAGTAAAGTCTTTGTTAATTTTCCCCTTTTTGAGTTTCGTGGTCTTTTCCCACTCTGCGCCTGGGTCCCAGCACCCATACCTTTACACTTTTGGCTTTCTGGCAACTATACAGTCGCTCTCTCTCTCGCTCTCGCTCTCTCTCTCGCTCAATATATATACAATGTTTGGGACAAAGATATTTATTCTCGATTTGGTTGTACTTCACAATTTGTAATCAAACAATTCACATGTAGTAAAATTGCACATTCTCAGATTTTATTTACAGGTATTTTCATTCACTTTTGCTTCATCGTGTAGAAATAGCAGCACTTCTCATACATAGCCCCACCCATTCCAGGGCACCATAATGTTTGGGACAATTGGCTTCATAAGTGTTTCTGATCAGTCAGGTATGTTCAATTGCTTCCTTAGTGCAGGTATAAGAGAGCTTTCGGTATCTAGTCTTGATTATAATGCTTTGCCTATGGAGTCTGCTATTGACGTTTGTCAACACGAGGACCAGAGTTGTGCTAATGAAAGTAAATTGTGCTGATAGTAGGTTGTGCCTTAAGAAATAAGAAAAAGGAAGAGACATACTATAGGTAAAACCTTAGGCTTACCAAAATCAACTGTTTGGAACATCGTTAAGAAGAAAAAGAGCACTGGTGAGCTCAGTAATCACAAAGGGCCTGGTAGGCCAAGGAAGAATTCCTTATGAATTTCTCCATAATGAAAAAAAAAACACAAACACCTCACCTTCAGATCAGAAACACTCTTCAGGAGGCAAACATGGATGTGTCAGTGACTGCTTTCCACAGAAGACTTCAAAACATCACTACAGAGGCTTGTAGAGTTCTGGAAAAACTCCTTGTGGACAGATGAGACCAAGATTCAGTTGTAGCAGAGTGATGGCAAGCACAAAGTGTGGAGGCCAAAAGGAACTGCCGAAGATACAAAGCACACTCCCTCATCTGTGAAAAATGGTGGTGGGGTGTTATGGTTTGGGCATGTATAGCTGCCACAGATATTGACTCACTTGCCTTCAGTGATGATGAACCTGCTGACAGCAGCAGAATAAAGTGTAAAGAAGCACCTTATCTGCTCGAGTTCAAACAAATACCTCAAAACTCATTGGATGGTGCTCCATCACACAGCGAGGCAATGACCCCAAACATACTGCTAAAGTGACCACGGAGTTTTTCAGGGCCAAAAACTGGAAAGTTCTTGACTGGCCAAGTGATTCACCTGATCTGAATCCAATTGAAAATGCTTTTCATATGCTGAAGAGAAAACTTAAGGCAACAAGCCCCCGAAACAAGCAGGAACTGAAGATGGCTGCAGTACAGGCCTGGCAGAGTATCAGTGGAGAAAATACTCAGCACCTGGTGATGTCTATGGGTCACAGACTTCAAACAGTCATTGCACACCGAAGATATGCAACAAAGTGCTAAACATGATTATTTTCATTTGTTTAACATTAATATGAACCTCGAAACAAGCAGAAACTGAAGATGGCTGCAGTAGAGATTATACTCGGCGTGAAAACAGCCATTAAGTGGAAATTATTTATTTTTCAACATCAGAATATAATGCAAAAAACATACAACAAAAAATCACAGAGAAACCTCCACAGCTATGTACAATATCAAATCCAGTATTTAGTGTGTCCACCCTTATCACTGCTTCCATTCTTTTTGGGATTTCTTTTCAAAGAAATCTGCAGGGATATTTTTCCAAAGTTTAGTCTTAGAAGTTTGTTGTATTTTCTGCTTCTATCGATCCAAGTAAACTCAAATACATTCAGTGATGTTGAGGTCTGGACTCTGGGGTGCCCAGTCCATTGTTCTGAGAACACCAGCAGCCTGATCTTCCCAGCGCTGTGCTTAGGGTCATTATTTTGCTGCAGAATGAATTCTGTCCAGAGGGTATTGCATGATAAGGCAAGAGGTTCTAGTAAAACATCATTGACACTTTTGGTGAAACTTTTTTGGGAGAACACAGCTGTAACCTATTTGTTGATTGGAAGGATGGAAGATTTAAAGTCATAGTAGGGTGCACAATATATAGATTGACAAGTAGATAGATAGATAGATAGATAGATAGATAGATAGATAGATAGATAGATAGATAGATAGATAGATAGATAGATAGATATTAAATGTGGTAGTGTAGGCTTTTCTGTAATTTTCTGTTCAATATATGTTTCTTGTATTATTACCTGACAATGAAAAAGATTGGATTGCAATGAATGGCTCAAGTTAGATTATACTCTGAATTTTCTATTGTATGGCCTGCCATGACGTAATAGCAGGATCCCAGATATGCATTATTTGTGTTTTTGAAACTAATGTGTTTCACCAGACAATAAATAAATAAATAAATAAATAAATAGTTTCACTTCCAACAATATCCCTCACGTGCCATACCTAACACCATCTACATAATAGCCTTTTACACCAATTTATTTTATTCTACGAAGTGAATGGAACTTTTCAATTAATATTTTTTATGCTATGCGTGCTTGTTGGTGTGTAATACTCATCATGGAGTTAGGGATAATGAGATTAGTTTAGAATAAGACATACATGTGATATAATGTGTTCTCAGGCATATAAAAACACCAACAACGTATGTGAACCTTGACAGTGCTTGACCTACCATTGAAAACCAAATTACTTTTCTAGGCGGAGTTAGTCGAGGGAGGCGGGGCTGTGAGAATTCTCTCCCGCTGATGAAACGCGGGCTGGAATAATGAATGAGGAGACTGGGCGGAGAGAAGTTACACTGTATGGATTCTCACATGAAACTACCAATTCGCTAACGTTATGCATTTAAACGGCGAGACTTGTAATGCAAAAAAACTGAGCCGTGTGATTGGAATGCCTCCTGTAGTACAGCTGCGTGGTGACCAGTAAATCTCGTGTTCACAAGAAGCACATTCCACCACGGACCGTTTGTCTAGTAACTGGGACGACTTCTTTGTGAAGGTATGTGATGAAAGAAAATACATCTTGTCCTCGCGGTGACCAAGCATTGCAACACCCTCAACTTCGTTGCGAAGGTCTTGCACCTCAAGAGACAGTAGAGTATGTAGGCTACTTTAGTGGAACTCGACAATTGATTATTAGCGTGTTTTGTTGATACAATAACATATTTTAGTTTAATTTTCAACATACGAAAATTATTTAAAGTTGTAATGTTCGCTAACTGTTTTGTTTCGTATTGTCTAGTTGCCAGGGAAATTTCTGTTGTCACGACAAAGCTGCATTTTTATTAGCTGGTGAGTCTCTTTTGTTACGGAGTAATAAAAGTTTCTGTGCAGCAGATATTTGTTTTTTCAATCGTAGTTTTTGATAGTTTTTTCTATCTTGAATAACAATCTTTTTAAAATGATTTAAAACACAATAAAACAACTAGAAATAGGGTTTCATTACTTATTTTCGATTTGACATCTCAACATATAAGGAGATTGGAGAAGCCATGGGATTTTGTGGGTCCTTGATGTACTACGCTGTATTAATGTCATTGCAAAGTTTCAAAAAAAATTTAAATCAGCACTAAACAAATAAATAAATAAATAAATGGCAAGAGTAATGTGCTTATATTGAAAAGCATGTTGTCAGTATATGTTGGAAATGGGTTTAAACATGGTAACGGGGAAAGGTGTGATCTTACTATCGATAGTCTCACATCTCAGTCAGACAGTAAGGTGTAGCCTACAGTGGACACAATTACACAATTCAGTGCTTTTAATTTGATCAATTTAATTTGATTAATTTAATTCAATGTAGAAGCTTAGTAATTATTTGAAGATAATCAGGAGCACAAGCGAATTAATTAAATAAATGTATGAAGAAATGTATTATTATTATTATTATTATTGTTATTATTATTATTATTATTATTATTGCCAGAATGCTTATTTTTTGCGTTACCTTTCTCCACCTCCCTTATGACCTTGACATGACCAATTTTAAGACTGAAACTAAATATTTCTCCTAAATACTTTGGACATCATATACATGATGATCAGGTCTGTGATATTCATCTGATATACTGTACAGCTGCCAGAATATGCTTGTAATGAAGACATGTAAGTGAGTGATCAGGAAAAAATTTAAAAAAATGAAATTGGCCTATCAAATGAAGTGATTGTATGCAATGTATACTCTATGCAATATTTTAATGACTTGAGGGACAAACAGCAGAAGCTTGTTTAACAACTTTTCTCCCAGAATGCAAAGGGTTATGTTTAAAATGCTGGACAGGCCTAGTTGTTTATAATTATGGCTTCTGTGGCTGCAAGGGGTGGCCGCAGTGACTGAAAGATTTTGATGCGTGTTTGGTGGGAGCATTAGAGCGCGTGGCAGCGAATCTTGTTGATATTTCACAACAGTGATGGTGTCTAAAGTGAGAGCAGCATGGAACTGTTGGAAAAATGGTGTGGGCCTCATGGAAAAAATACATCAACAAAGAGCAGCAATCAGCAGTCCAGGATTGTGATGCCCATGCATTCATTTGAAGTCCAAGGCAAAACAGGCGAGCTCTTGCAAATCCGCTGGCTGCCAGTTTCGAACTTGGGCTTGAGCAGCTGGTTTAGTCAAAAACGCTATTGACCTAAAACCCAATTAAGTGACTTAATTTTTTATTTATATGCTGGCTACTGGTGCACTGAGCTTTTCTGGAAAAAGTGGAGGAGAATCTGAATTAATTTATTTAGTTGTGGGGTTATATATTATGTAAATGCATTTTGTTACTGCGTGGAGGCAGATGTGTTTGGTTCATAAACTGCACATGACCAGCAGACAGCTTAAGTGACCCACCATCCAAACATAACAGTGACCAACCAAACAAAATACTGCTCTTTACAGGCCTCGCGCTCCCTGATGCATTTCTTGGTTTTTAAATGCAGCACGTCTGTAAGTTAATGGTCATCTGAATATCCCATAGAGGCTAATCTGCACATGCTCTCATGGAAACATTTAAAATTTCAGCCCTCTGCTGGGGTTAATATGCCTAATTAAAAAAAAATTAAAATAAAAAAAACATTGCAGAAATGGCTGGGGAATCTCCCTGAGACATGTTTTAAATATTAAATGTTGTTTCAGACGTTCAAATTTTCCACAGCGCAATGGCTGAATTTGACAGTCGGTAGAGAAACTGAGGAATGGAGTGTTTGACAGAATTTATTCACCGTTTAAAGAGGTAGGCTAATTATGTTTAAGACCTGCTAAAGGAGGACGTAAAACCCTTTGCTGGAATATCGTTGTCGCCCACCCATTACTGACCAAAATTAGCGATCAAACATTACTCAAGTTCTTTTTTATATCGTAGCACTTAATCACCATTCCAGTCTTTGACAGATTATATGACAGATCATTTGCAATGTTGTCAGCCATCCCGTCTGTGTGTCTTACATTTTCATTGCTTCAGTTCGCCGAGTCCTCCTGATGAATGAACAGATAAGCTCTGATGTTTGGTGTTCCCCTCCTTGAGGATGCCGGTGTATTTTTGGATTTTTCCATCCAGGCATATTTGAGGTGTACTGAAGAACTGCCTGTCTCTGTCTGATCAGCGGTTGATCGTATAGTGTTGATTTGGATAGTTGTGCCCTAATTTGCTCAGATATGTATGAATCAGAACCAGTTCATTTCAATGATATAGTAAAGAGTGGTTTCATCAAAGTGACTGTACTTACTGTATATAACTGATACTTATGTTGCCAGCAGTGTTGTATCATGGGTAAGGAACTGGCCCATTTTACCCTTGAGCAAGGTGCTTAACCTGCATTGCTTCAGTATTCATCCAGCTATATAAATGGATTCAAAAGGTTGTGTAAGTTGCCCTGGATGAAATTTCCTGCTAACTGCCAGCAATGTAAGGTAATGTAATATATAAGATTATCTTAAGCACATTAAAGGCAGCTGACTAACTTCATTCTGATTCAGTTTTGCTTTAACCAATGTCAATGACATAATGATGTTCCCTCATTTTAAATCATAATAAATGGTGAAATGCAATTAGATACAGTCTAAAGGTTATCTGAGACATAATATAAAGCGCACCACAATGTCACAGTGATAAATAGGTATTTAAAAAATATCCGGAAAGCATAGGCGCACCGTGCCAACATGCAAAATTGGTTTCCTTTCTTCCATCAGAAATACATGTTTTTTTTTTTTACTGTGTTATCCAAAGTTGCTTTTGTTTTGCTTGATCTCATATTTTGCCGAGCCACCGCTTTTTTCTCAGCAGTAAAACGGCCATCACATGCATGTTGGTTTCCAAAGAAACTGTAAAAAAAAGTGGAAACTTGTGTGCCTGTGTTTGCCAGAGCCAGAGCCAGGGTCAGTGCTGTCAGAAAGGGGCCCTGGCAGAGCCGAAAGGAGGATGCACTACTTCCTCTCTTCTGCCGGGGCATGAATCAAGTCTTTTGTTCTGCCCTCAATGCAGATGCAATGCAGGATTCAATGGCCACGTCTGGAGTAGTGAGTTTATTCACTGTCACATCGACAGTCAACATAGAGTTTATTTATTCGTTGCTATTTATGGTTTCTTGCTTTTTTTGCTTGCCTGCCATACGACTGTGGACTGTTTAACCAATATATAGAATTAACAAGGTGCAGTTGAAGTGATGGACTAGTAAAGTTGAGGAACAGTCAGCACAACATTCATGCTTCAAATGCAAGTGTAAGTCAGACACCTGTTCATGAATTTCTGGTGAATACATTTTGGTTTCCTATTTGCATTTTTAAAAAGAGTTTGAGAAATGCATCCTCCTAATAATTGCTTCCCAGCTGAAATGAGTCTGATACCTGACCAGCGTGAATATGACAGTGCAGTTACCCAGCATGGTTACGGATGTGTGCAGCAGTGCTGGGCCTGGCTCCGGCCCTGGTCCCGCTGGGCTGCTGGGAAAAGCCTGTTTATCACGGCGACTGCCTCGAACTTTCAGTCTGCCCACCGAGACGGCAGCCTGTTTGGCATAGACGGGTGATGAGTGGTCTGTTGCCGCTACACAATGGAACAAGGACTTTATTAAAATACATTTTGGAGTGCTTACTGTGTTAGCAAATTCTGGTGGTGATGATTATGGCAATGGAAATAATTGAATTGATGCTGATCATGTGGAAGATAAACACCAGCACACCATTCAGCAGAAACAAATGGAGAGAGAACAGTGCAGAAAACAGCTGCACGTGGCAGTAACATGCAGGCTAGGAGGGACCACAGGGAACCACCCTCTGCTGCTGAGGGTTAAAGGGCACGGGTCATCGGTTCGGGAGAGCGTGCGCCCGTGTTGACGGTCACTACCGGTCAGGAAAGGGGTGCCTGCGGGCCGGGCTGAATTTCCCCTCACTCTATCCCCCCCCCCGGACCTTTTCCCCTTGCACATCTGGCACAGCGAGAGCCCCCACAATGGAAGCAGGAAGGAGCTGCAGGAGCCTGAGGGATTGTCTTATGGGCCCATAGGAAATGCAGAGGGAGGGGCTGGAAGTTGCGGGAGTGATCTGTGGACCCATGCGAGCGTTTTTTTTCCTTCAATTTTCCTTTTTTAATTGCATGATGTAATCTTTGTTGCTGAGCAGTGCTGTCATAAAAGCTTTCGGTATACAGAAACAGGATATACCCCCTTTTGTATTCCAGTGTTCCCAGCAAAACCGATGAATGCAAGTATTTCATGGAGTCAGTGTGGTAATCTCACTATGTTAAATGTCACCTTGCACTGCAAAACAAAAAATATCTTTTTTGTTTAAATGTAGAAGATGTAGTATTATGTACAACTTAGGTTTGCTTGTACAGGTTTATGAAACACTTTGTGCTCTAAGTACGAAATGTATCATAAATTGCTATACATAATAATTCACTATATTATATGTATGTTCCCCATTAATTAGATTTCTGGGAATGTCCAAAATGGAATCTGGCCAAACAATTTTGAAAAGTGCCTTCTGTAGCCCTCCTTTGCTAATTTAAAACAAGCTGAGCATTTGTAAACTTGGTATGACTCACTGGCTGGCTACCTCAGTATTTTCCATTTTTCCAAGTTTAGCATTAAACTGTTGCTAAAAATGTGCAACACTTCTCAGTATCTCACGATAGAAATTCAAGCCAGTTCCACACACCAAAATTTAATTTCTTAATAAAAAAATAAAGAAAACTATTTAACATAAGTATTTGTCTTTTCATTAATTTCCAGAATTGAATTAACTGAAATGGAATGAACCCCACACAAACTGTATGTATGTACTGCAGCATTAGTTTAATGATTAAAATAAAATTATGTGCATGTATCTGCTAATGAAACAGAGTGCATACATTGGTAAATCAGGACAGAACACTGTCCCTCATTTGGCTGGCGGTTGAAGATTAATTTTGCAAAGAGGAAGAACTGGCCCAATCTGTGAAAGATCAGCTTTATTTCAGCTTGACTTCCTCAGATTTTCTTGTGAGTACATAATTTGAATTGCCCTGAGGTAACACAAGAGCGACACTTAGCATTTGTAGCTGCACAGGTTTTGTGATATGATTCAGTGAAGCAGCAATCTGCCCATTTTTGCCAAGTCAGCCATAATCTCATAATGGTATAATATTAGTATTTTTTGAATTCCTTGTTACATTAATAACCGCTGAGTTTCTTTTGCAGAATTATTTTAGTTTCTATCTTTGTTATTCATATATACAGTGCAGTTATGTATAACATTATAAATGAAATAGAAAATGGAATAGGAAACACGCTGTTTAATTGACAGCTCTGTCTCTGTTCCAACAGTAAAATATACTTGAATGATTGACTGTGTGTTAAATCATGGTGTCCACCTGTAAGGAGAGGTAAGGGGCGGATAATGTGGTTAGCACAGACACATTACACGCGTCCTAAGTGCCAGTGAGTCCCTGCTGTAATGCTACACTTGCTGTTTAACCACTGGCTCCTGAAGGAAAGCATGGCACTTCCCTCAGACGCAGTTTCTTTCCTCTCTCTTGTTTACTTCCTGTGTTTCAAATTGCCAGGAGGGCCTTCCACTTGACAACTGCTGCTCACGTCATTCATATGACACACGGAGGGACAGAGAGAGAGAGAGAGAGAGAGAGAGAGGGAGAGAGGGAGAGAGAGAGAGAGAAGGGAAAGAGAGAGCATATAAGAAAGTCAGATTACAGTCAATGTGTGGCACTGTGCTTGTGTGCCCATTCACCTGCATCTGACCATCATCATCAACGAATCCTGAAAAAACTGTCCGTCCTGAGCAGCTCTCAAATGGCTGTTCTCTCTCTCCTTCTCTCTCAAGCCCATTTTCCTCATACTGCGTTTTATTTTGGCAGCACAGCTCTAGTAGTTACCTCAGGAAGACAAAAATGAACATTTGTTGTTTTTAGGAGTGTACTCCAGTCAGAGGCAAGTTCTGCTTGCTTCCATTTGCCAGCGAGGCAGTAGCAGGACTGCTAGTGTGACAGAGCTTTGTGCTAGTCTAAAGATCTGAGAAGAGGGTTCCTGTATGCAGTCTGAGTTCCAGACGTGGGCTGCTGGATGGAAGAGGTGCCAGGTGGGTGACATCCCTTTTTCAAACTGCCTCTTGTTGGATGAGGAAGCTTGGACTTAATCGGTTTTATCCAGAAGCACATTTGGCAATAGTCCTGTATTTTTCATAAAAGTACCGAGGCTTGTTTTATCTGCCCAAGATGCTTCTGGGAAATTAGATCCGTGTGTTAGGCTGTATTCGCGGTGTGTCTGTTTGTTTTAGATTAAGTGAAGTATCCAGGATCAGGAGAGTAACAGTGGCTGTGCATGCGTGATGACTCACCTGATGGCCCACAGTGCCTGTTGTTAGGATAAGTGCATGTCCTTTGTATACTTATCTATGCCTTGTTTATGACATGATGCTAGACCTGACTGCTGTTTTACTCACTTGCAATGTGGCACAAGTCACTAAGGGGATCATTCCAGACAGTTCTGGTCCTGCATGCTTGATGATAACAGAAAGGTAGTGGATAATTATATTATCTTTAGAAACCCCGTGCTCTTTTTACAGTTATACAGAATATGTACTGGCTGGAAATAAATGAAGGATGTCACATGTGACCTTAGAGAGCCCATTTATAGTTCTTTGACCTACAGTCTGAGTCCTGTCATGTTTCAACATACTGTAACTAAGCCAATGCAAGCTCTCCTCCATTGACTAGTTTCTTTGATATATAACTTGTGAAGTTGCCATTGTCAGTATTTCACGCTTGTGGCTGTAAAGGGGACAGAAATTGCATCGGTCAATAATGACATTCATGTGAAGCATAACAATTTTGTCAATGGGGCAGATGGACCAAAATGCAAAATGTTCACAGCTCATAGGTGACCATAATCAGAATGGATCATAACTGTGCTGTGTATACCCTGACTGATGTCATGATGCTTCGGCTAACTTCTGGATAACTTCTAAACATTCACTCATTGGCTGTCAGTTATGATGCTGTAATGGTGGAACCCATGCTGTTTTGCTGTATGAAATTTTGATTGTTATGCTAAAATGCTTCAACCCTCAACCCTCATTATGCATGAGACAAAATTTTATTGAACTTTACTGAATTAATTATAAATATAAATAAAGTATTATTTTTATTAGCAGGTATACTACATTTATATTTTCATTTATATTCAGAATTAAATTAATAGATTAAACACAAATGGACAACCTTTAACTGTAGTTCTATAGTAGGTAATTTGGTATTTTAGTAAGGAAAAAACAGGCATATCAACATGATAGTAGTTAATAAAAGTCATATGAGTATATGCTACATACTGTAAAGAACGAATGAGAAACAAGGTTATTTGATGCAAGTGATCACTGAACACATCCTGATTGGCTAGTGCACGGTCAGACTACTACTCCTTACAAACTGAAATGTAAGTGTTCCATGTGCTGATTTACTATCCAAGTCAATGTCTGGCCTGGCATTTTCCAAACACATTTGTGCCCTTAAAATACAACCTGTTGTTATTAGAAGGCCACTGCTGCCTCACTTAAATGATCCTTTAAACTAACTCTGAACATTTTCAAATGGATATTGGATAATGTGTGAATGCGTTAATGATAATAAAAAGAGTACAGGTAATAATATAATAAAAAAGTGGCAAATGCGTATGAGTGCCTTAAAAGACTGCATCACCTCAGCGATTTAGTTCTGTGCATTCCAGAACCATCCATTCCAGTTATTTGCAGAATTAGGTCATTTGCCCCCACTCAAGGTTGTGCAATAGTCCACTCCTGCCTGATTCCAGAGGGAGAGCTTACTTTCCCTCTTCGCCTAGTTTGCTCCCCTCGCTCTGTAGCTGCAGCTCGTTTTAGGCGGTCACACTTGTTTACACAATCGTCCACTTGACCATAAATGGATAATAAACCAATAAAGATCCATAGGCGATAAACCGTAAACTATCATTCGTCTGATATATAGTCTGTAGTTTATGTTTCCTCTGGCTGTTTTTATGCACTGAAATGTTTCTGCTTTAGACCGCTCTAAAAGGACGCCGTTGCTGCTTTTTGCTTAATTTATTTCATACCTCTGTGTCCTTTCTCTGGGATTATGATTGTGAGTGAATTAGGGCGGTCTGTTGTTGAATTTCATTCAACACTGTATTCCAAAAACAAAGAGACAGCAGAGATTTGATTTGATTTTAAATATTTATTGCAAAACTTGCATCATTATTGCATTGCCATAAAATGTTTAGGATTACTTTTAGGCACTTCCTAAAAGTATTCAAGTTATGTGTGTTGTGTCCACAAGGGGGCGCACGAAGGGCACAAAGACAGTATAAGGTAACACTGCGGTAATATGTTACATAAATAGATGATAGATAGTGACAAAGTAAAAATCAGTAAATAAGTTATTTTATTTCCTATTCTAGGAATATTTGAATTTCAAATCTAAATATGACAGCCCTACAATAGCCTACATCAGACTTCTCATGCTACAGGCAATACTGGCATTTATAATACACAAGTACCACTGGGCCAGCTGGCTGGAATTACAGTATCTACTCTCTTCTAAATGATATTCAGTTATGTATTGGATATGAACCCTGTCTGCATAGTGTCTGTTCTAAATCATGAGTTACAATGCAAGCAGTCAAATACGTCTCAGCATGTATTTAGTGGAGAGAGAGAAATATAGTATCAAGACTAGGGATCGTATATACAACGTACTTATGAAAAGCTGAAATGCATTGTCTAGTGAACATAAACAGATCTTTTTAGTGAGAATAAATGAGATTTTTGTATTTAATAGTCTTTTGCATTAGGGTTTGAATTGTTCATAAATGTCATAAATCAATATTAAGCGACTAAACTGGGAGATGACGTAGAACTAATGGAAGCCAATTCCATTCATTCAATGAAAACAAGGCAGCGAGAGAAGGATAGAATGTGAAAAGCATTTGTAGGAAGCGTACGTTTTGGCGTGTAGTTGTGAAACCTCTCCATTGTGAGGAGTGTGAGTCAGGATGAGGCTGCCGTTCTGCGACGGGAAGCCTCGGTCACAGTGGCCGGTAATGCACGGAAGACTGAACGCTGCAGTGCTCACGTCGTCATCATTTCACTCCTGGGGGGATGGGGATTCGCTGACATCACTCTATTATCGCCTTGTTTCTGAAGGCGGCTTCGAAGAGGTAATAAATGCCGCGAATGACGGGACGAAGGCAGCCTCCGAGGACACCTGGAGGAAACGGTGACCTGGACTGCACCCCGTCGCTCGGGAACAAGGTGGGCGGGCGAAACGAGGCTCTCCGGCCCCCGCTCACCTGTCACATGCTCCTGCCGGCCCCGTCGTGTTTCATATTCCCGTCAGGCGGTTGGCTTGGTAATCCCTTTCCCCTCTTTTGCGTGGGTGAGCTTCCTTTAAGCGCCTGAATAATTTACTGCTCCCTGCGCTGGGCTGTCAGCTCGCCGAGGCGTTTGAGTGGCGTCGGGGCTGTCCAATCCCGGCTCTGCGGCGGACGCTCACAGGACCTGACAGGATGCGCCACGTGCCACCCGGTTAGGGGCCGGGGCCTCTGTCTGTCGAGTCAGGGCTCTGCTCCCTCGTAAGTGCACTTCAAATGCATAACTGCGCCTTAAAGTGCATCCGCCAGCACATCCGCATTGTGAAGTAGAGCTTTGGCCTGCCGATTACTGTTTACAATGAGCTGGAAGAAATGGTTTATGTTTCCTGCTCGCGTGCTTGTTTGGTTGTATGAAAGGGTGGCAATTAAATGGATTTTATTAAAAAAAAAAAAAAAAAAAAATGTTGGTAGTGAAAAATAGAGGGCTTTGCTTTTGTGTGAGGGAAGGAGGTACTTACTGTCAGATTGACATTTTTATTTGGAGCATACGTGGGCCTGCGTATATCCAATTCCCACCCTAATTTGGAATGTTCAATCCGCAACCACGACCGCGTTCGTACGCGCAAACCCCACTGCTGATTTGGGAGACTGCAAACATCCGCAGTTCTCCTCCAAAACACGTGGTGTCGCCAGATGCTTCTTTTCAGACACAGAGTGGAGTCAGAGGAAGACCTTTCATATGCGGCTTTAACACGCAGTCCACAGGTGCCTAAAGAGAGTAATGAAAATGGACCCCTAACCGACTGAACCCTCCCATACCCTGGGTGACGCATTCGCCAATTGCTCATCGGCCTATATAGCAGCTGGCCTCAGTCGGCACGGTCCGGATTCAATCGATCTGATTCAGCGTGGTGCATTAACTGAACCCATCTGACAGCCCCCCAGATTGACTTTTTTATTTTTTTTAAAGCAGGAGTGGTGAGCTGTGTGTAGCTTTGCAAATGCACATTTACATTTCTAAATGTATGCCTGGATTGAGTTAATAGAGTGAACACATGGGTTTGTCAGATATATTTACATTCCTGCAGCTGAATTATAAGCTGATGGTTATCGCTTAAAATACAAGATTGAAGTCTGATTTATTGCTTAGGAGATACTGCATACGGGTTTAGGAGGTGCACCGTCTTATATAAATTGTTGCACTGTTTCATGTAAGCTGTGCTTTCTTTGGAAGCTGCGCTCCAAACACTTTCTCCGTCATAGTTCTTGAAGAGTTGGCAGGAGTGTGAGCCGAATTAATGACAAGAAACTGTACATGTTCTGAGATGAGGGGTCTGCTGGGGCTCAGTTAGAAAGATCAGAAGACTCGCTCTGGGCCGTGCACGCTCGCGGAAGCAATTTCTTCTACAGAATCCTTCAGTCAGATGCATTCTGGGAGTTTGAGTGATTGGGGCAGGATGACATCCCTCTGTTTCGCTTGAGGCTGGGTAGCATCGGCAGGAGCGGAGCTGGCTTTCTTAACCATGCACCCCTGAGAAACGGACGGGTTAGACACGAGATGGGATTCAGCAGCTACTGGTTCTGCTCCTGGCTTCAAGGTCCCATCTACTCCGGTCCTTGTCTGCACTTTTGAGTTCGCGGCTGCTCGATGCTCTTCAATTATATAGAGTGCACAAAAAAGCATGTGATTGGAGCCATATGTTTCTCATGGCCAGGGACTTGTATGCGTCAACCTGCTGTTACTCCTTACCCTGCTCAGTGTTCAGCCCCACTGGTGTGGTGGAGTGGGCCCAGAGGTGCTGCCCCAAGCGCAGGCATACGAGCTGGGGTAAAGGATTTTTAAGTGCAACTCCCCATGTGAGTGCCTCAATTTCTTTATTCCATCTAAAAGTTGTTTTTGCATTTTTAAATATTTTTAGCGATTGGGAGAACTGACAGATCGTTGAACGATGCTTCTCTGTTTCCGATGTCTTTCCCTTTTTAAGATTTACTGTAGCCCAGGTGTGTAACAGGTCTGGTGTAGCATTCCTCGGGAAATCATTGCACCATAAATCCTCTCAGACATATTTTCAACAAATTATTTTTACTTCTGAATCATACACCCGTGAAAACACACTCTGCTTTGTTTCTGATGTGTAGACGCGTGCTTCCCGTACCCTCTTCCCTAACCTCATCAATTTCCTTCAGGCTTCGTCTCTGCCAGGGCACTCCAGTATCCCAGTATCCTCTCTGTCCTTGCTGCATGGGAACCACGCCTCTCTTTTTTTGTCTGGGAGGCCTTCTGCATTATTTTTATGATTGGTAATATAGCTGACTTGTATTTCCTCCTTTCTGTTTGTATAAATTCCTGAGCTTGAGCCTGACCCTGCTCCTGAGCTGGACATTCTCACAGTGTTAGTTTAATGTTTGCTTAATGTTTAATTGAGTAGTCTGATGCGATGTGTGCAATGAGCACAGAGCCCAGGATGGAGGGTGGGCCTTTTCTAAACATCCCCACTCCCCAGTGAACAGTGCCTTCGCATGTCACATTAAATATGAAGGAAAAGAGGTATAATGCTCACATAATGGATACAGTCACCGCAGGCAAATGTTGATGTGCAATGCATCTTTAATCCTGATCAGGATAAAAACAATGCTGTTTCCTTTGACCCTTTTCACACTGCCACAATTGCATGTTTTCATTTTGAATATTTGTGGAAGTTGCTATTCAACAAGCCTGTTCCCCATATTTGCATTTGTATGCTTTGCATGCTTTTCTGAGATGTTTTTATTTGAACTGTGGAAGACAATAAGGACCATTGTCCTTTATATATCTGTGTACTTCCATGAAGGTCACCATCTCGGGAATCATGGAAGGTAAATAAGCTTTGGCGGAAAAATTTGTAGTAAGGACATTGTGTCTCGTTACATACTTTTCCCCCATTTTCAGAGCTGTGTTGAGGTCGATTCGAACTCTTAAGTTGTACTCTCGCATTCTCTGGACATATGCATTGGGTCAGATGGATACTGACCCTGTCGAGCCCCTGAATTCAGGAGAGAAATCGTGGAATTTAAAGCGGCTGAGAAGCTGTGGAATGCAGCCCAGAGTGCAAACACTTGAAAAAGAATATGGTGGTGTGTAGGGAAACTGAACTAATACAAAGGAGCTTATAATGTAAATAATACATTTCATTTATATAATTCCTAATCGCGTGGTGTAACAGACATCCTGGCTTTATGAAAATTGTGTTAGCAGTGTGACTGATGTTCATCTTCCAACTGTGATATTTAAATTATATCAGATTTGCCAACTTTCAGATATGGAAGTCTCAGTAATCGTTGGCTTAGGTTCGTATATGAATACTCTTTCATTAATAAAAGATTAAAAGCACCAGTGATTCTGTTTCCCATAAATGTTCATAACAAAGCCTAAAAGGCATGCATAAATTAACCAATAATTCATTGATATGAGTATATTTCCTGAAAGTGTGAGTGAATGTAGGTCTCTTTGTCATTAAATATTAAAACACAGAAAGAACTGGAGTTTATAACAGTAATTGGATAAAACATCACACTCCTACTTTCCAGAGGCGCTAACACACCACCGGAGCTAAATGGGCTTTCCGACAATAATGTACGATCGGTTTTGTTAATTTGCCTTTCACTGTAAAATGGATTATGCTGAAGTTGCTGTTCTGTAACATGAGTATTGGCATGACGTCAGTAGCGCATCAGTAGTTAAATGGTAAATGGACTGCATTTATATAGCGCTTTTATCCAAAGCGCTTTACAATTGATGCCTCTCATTCGCCAGAGCAGTTAGGGGTTAGGTGTCTTGCTCAGGGACGCTTCGACACGCCCAGGGCGGGGTTCGAACCGGCAACCCTCCGACTGCCAGACAACCGCTCTTACCTCCTGAGCTATGTCGCCCCGTTGTGAAGCACAGCCAAGTACGTGCTATGGTCAGTGTAAATATAGCGTACATACGTATTATATTGGGATAATAATATTTCTGTTCAGACACATACGTGCTTTCTTTTGTATCCTGATAATTCAGAATTTTGAAGCAAACATCTTCTCAATCTATTGAATCATTTTCTTTTCCCAAAAACCAAGCTCTTAAGTGAGTTCTTCATTGGTTTTTGGTGAGTCACGACGCTTCTTTTAGAAGTTCTCTTGACAGTTCAGGCAGTAGAAACATTATTGCTGAAATGCTTCAAATGATCTTGTTGGATTAGAATACATGCAACAGCCCCACTGTATGCTTGTTTGGAGGTATGGTTATGCTCTGCAGATAATCAGAGGCTTATAACACTGTGTATGTTTTAAAAGTGTGGCCTAAGGGCCATGGGCAACCATGCTATCAACGTACACTTGCGCCTTGGTTGATCAAAGGAACAGTTGATCAGTAGGAACTGTAACAGCGCTAAGCACTGTGTACAGCAAGATCAAAGGTAATATTAGCCTGCACTGAGTCATTAATTAATGTGATGTTCTTCATTTGGATCATTATAAAAATGATTTGAGACGATTTGTACGAACAATACATGCGCTTTTGCTCTCTCTCCCTTTCTCTGAATCTCTCACATTTATACTTTATAGATTTCACTCTCTTCTTTTCCATGGCTAAATTGATGACAGTGTTTTGGTCAGAGGGCAGCTGCTATAGGAATGGAATTCCATCGGCTGCTGCAGGTGTTGATTTACTCCAGGTCAGATCATTTCAGCATAGGATTGTTCCATCATTAAATCAAACATGATTATTCATGGAATATTTTTCTTAACAGATGGAGTTCTCATCAGTGGATAATGGAATTGGGTAAACTTGCATGGAAGCGTATAGCCAGGTCTCCTGCAGTTGGACTGAATCGATCCCGTGGACCCTCTGTATGCTGGGTTTTGTTCCAGCCAATCTCTTGCTCAGTTAAGGTTAAGCTATTTTCCCTTAGACTTATTAACACAATCCAGGTTTGGTTTATAAATGTTTTATTTGTTGTTAAATTCTTCATTATCTACCAAATGATTCGTTTTAGCTGCCAGATGTCCACACTTTCATCAATTTGGAGCCTATTGATTTACCTCAGTCTTCAATTTGATCCATTCATTATTTTTCTTTATTCATGTAATTGATGCCAATGTAGCATAATAAGCACGATGTGAATATAGGACATTTATTCTTCATGGACTGCATAACAATTTCTGATGTAAGTTGGATTAAGAGGGTAAATATTCCCCATGAGGAAACCATGAAAAGCCTAATTGATGCTAATTGATAAAAATGAACAAATTTTAATTACATGTTAAAATTCTCTAATTGCATTCTGGTTATAACTAAAATCAGCATACACAGGGGTCCCCCAGGACCGAGTTTGAGAACCAGTGTCTTAGAGCACAAAGTCCAGTCCTGGAGCTCCACAGTGTCTTAGAGCACAAAGTCCAGTCCTGGAGCTCCACAGTGTCTTAGAGCACAAAGTCCAGTCCTGGAGGTCCGCAGTGTCTTCTGGCTTTTGGTGTGTTTTAGCACCCGTGATTTATTTCAGTCATCGGATTGGAGTCCACACAGCTTGTTCTCAAGTCCTTAATTGGCCACTAATTGAAAGGAAACCACAAACACCTAAAGAAACTGCAGCCCTCCGGGACTGGAGTTTGACACCCCTGTCGTAGAGCATAATATTGTGCTGTCACTGTGCTATAACACCACACCAAGAACTGAGGCAATGAGCTGCTTTGATCAGTTCACTGTACTTTCCTTGTGACGGTGATAAATGTTCAGAGACACTGTGATGCGGGTACTGGGACACTGCCAGGATATCACTGCACGTACAGGATTGCCCCTAGTATGCTCCAATGAAAAGGCGTGAAATTGCAGAAAGTCTTACTTAGACCCGTGTTAATGCTGCACTGGGGAGTGAATGCCAAAAGCAGATATGTAATGTCATTTTGTAATTTCCTTTGTGTGATAGCCTGCTTTGTTCCTCCATTCCATCAGCTGCCCATATCTCTAGAGGTTGATATATTTTCTTCCAGGCTTTGCTCCCGGTGTTGAACTCTTAGTATCATGAGGCCTTCAGATTTATCACTGGTTGTAAACCCCTTGCTCATCGCTGCTCGCTGTATCATAAGTTGGGGCGGTATTCTTTGATGACCTGCAGAATAAAAAGATCTATACTCTATCATCATATCTTTGCACGCGCGCAAGACCATTAAGTCAATTTTACAATCTACTCCCTCAATCCTTGATTATATTAAAAGTACCAAGAGAAGAGTAGGATCTGACCTAGGTAGACAGGCTTCACACTTCCTGCCTCTTTGGCCCTGCAATAACTTTCAGAGAACACTCTGCTTTTAAAGCTTCACTTCATAGAAATAATTTAAATCTCAAATTGGTGAAGCAATGCTGAAAATAACTGTTTTGTCTGAATTTATTGTGCTGACTGCTTGGCCAGGTCCCCCAAGTAAAACAGATTCTGTATTTTAGTGGGATTTACTGACCTAGTAGTTTATATGCCTCCAGAGGTTGTACATGCGTGTATTACCCTTGTTCAAAAAATAATTTATAGTTTAATAATATTTAATATTGTTTTCATTACAAACTATTTGCTATGGTGCACAACCTGAGGCCACGCACCCCAGGAAATAATTTTCATCACAATGTAATATGATATTTCCTGTTTATAATTGTGAATAAATTCTACAAAGTAAATCATATGTATAGTCTCTGTAAGTGTAATGTTGCTGTATAAACTCTGCTCTGGAACTGCTTGAAGTGTATTTTCTTGCTTTGGACCACAAACCCCAAATGTCTTATACCAGCCAGAGTAAAACCAGCAGGTCAACAGAAACTTTTAAATATTCTTCTTTGTACACAAAGCCTGTGGGCCAATCAAAAACAGCCTAACCCTAAAATAATATTTTTAAAACTCCAGAGAACTAGCGCTTTAACTTTGACATTCAAATAAATTGTTTTCCTTTTTTCCCACAAATATTTAGTTTGGAAAGCAATCACCAAAACGAACAAGTGAAACTGCTGGGAACTGTGGCAAATTATTTCTAAAATGCGCTTATTATGCATTTTATAATTATATAAGCAACATAATTATTGTATGTTGCTTTGGATAAAAGCATCTGCCAAATAAATGTAATGTAATGTAAATGTAATGTATGAAATGCACTTCATGAATAAAATATGGTTGATTGATTAATTGATTGATTGTGATGGAAAAAATATTTGCATTTGTTTGTGACAATATAATTTATTTGAAAGTCTAAGTTAAGGACACATTAATTGAATCCCAGCATTTGGCCTTCCTGTCAGGGGTAATTTAGCTCCATTAGGATACTCACAAGCCATTGAAGGTTAAACTAATTTGAATTAAATGCTTGTTTGGAGCAGTTAAAGATAAACAAAAGCACACTGAATTGTTGACTCAAGCACTGAGAAACACCTCTGAAACCCCACAGCATTGGAGTGGTAGGTGTGACTTAAAAGCCCTTTGATCAGTAGCTAAGAAAACCTTTGAAACCCTAGTCCCCAAAAAGCCAAAGGGTTACAGGAAGCGCCTTATCCCCGCAGCCCACCCCAGGTCTGCCCCTTCCTGGCAGAGAGGAGTCAGATGAGCCCTTTGTTTATGTAACCATTGCTGGAGCCCCGCCTTGTGATGAGAGCCACAAAGACACCCAAATCCCTAATGAGTGTGTGTGTGTTGTGTGTGTGTGTGTGTGTGTGAGAGAGAGAGATAGAGAGAGAGAGGGACACCATGGGATTGCACTCTGAACAGAGTGGTAATGAGAAGCTCTATCTCTCCGCACCATTGATCTGGTCCTTGGGCTGTGGTCAGTATGTGTGGAGATCCACAGTCCTGTGCCTTCGTCTCTCAACAGGTACAGGGATGGCTTCTCTGTGAAAAAGAGGTCCTCTTGTTGACCGGGGAGGTCCTGGTCCAGCCTGGGACTGGAGTAGCGGGACACAGCGGGGAGAAACTGATGGACCGAAAATGGAAGTGTTCATAGGGTAAGAGCTGTCTTCCTTGGTACCGTGGCATACTTGCCCATGTTGTGTTTGTTGGTGATACATCCTGGCCCTGACATTGCCCTTATTAGCGAACTTTCGCCTCACCCGTTCACAGTTTAAACAACGGTTTAAATATATCAGAGAACTCTTTTGGCTCTTAAAAATTCAGATTAACATCCTTTCAAAGGGCAGTGACAGCTTCGCAAGTTATGTGTTAATTTGCGCTAGCTCTGTTTGTGTGAATTGCTACTGCACTGATACAACAACAGTAAGTGAGTGGATTACCGTGTGAGTCATAATATCAACACTTGCCTGTCATGGTGATGGCGTAATGGTCTGGGCTGTGTAGTTAAACAGAGACTGCCCTCTTGTCAGTAAAACTAAATGTTTATACAACCTGCAATTGTTTTATATGCTGTTTATACTCAAATATGGATGTTGAACCTGTGGTGTGTGTGTAGCTGTAGTATACTAGAAATCCATCTGGCGGAACTTGATTGCTTACGAGTTAGCAAATTGGCCTTTTAGTGTCAGTCATTGAAGACAGACCCTCATGGAACCAGTGGGTTATCTCTTCTCGTGTGCACAACAAGAGCAAAATGAGCACGCTGTAGCCCAAAGACTGACTTCTAAAAATGTCTTCAAGGTTATCTTTTCATGGTTGAATAGTTCCATGAATTATCTCTAGCCAAGCAGTGGACTATTCAGCCTGAATAACTTTTATTGTACAATTTGATGTATAACCCAGTCTTTTCCTTTGATCAGTTCAAAACCTCCTTCTAATTATGCATTTGAATGTACTGCCTTTTTCACTATTCCAATGAAAATAGACAAATCACTTGAAATTAATGCATGGCATCTGTACACTCCTGTGTTTTCTGTAAATGCATTTGCTTGTGTGGGAGTTGGACTAGAACCCCCCACCCTCAAAAAATAGACGCCATTTTTTTTGCATGGCTGATTTCCTCTTTCTGTTACCTTAACTGATCAGGTCCTGACAGCTATTTCAGTTATCAATTTGGTGCAGGCTATTCTGCTGTTCTAAACAGACTATCTGCAGGAAATAGCCTGTTTAGAGCACCAGAATAAACTAAGACCTGCCATCTATATCCGGTGCTCATACATTAGCACTGGGATTAATGTGAGGCTCATTGGGGAACAGTGTTGTACATACGTTTGGAACTGAGGCTTAAACAAAATGTTTATCGCAGATCCCGATGACCATCCTACAGGAAATACCAATACATCAAAATCATAGATCTGAATGGCGATTCTTTATTTATGGTCAATACAAATGAGTAGAACTCCGGTGTATCAGCTGTAGGGCTGTGTTAACAGACCAGAGTGTGGCTCTTGTCTGGAACATGCTATCAAAATGAATACAGGGACATGCTTGAGCTGGGGCGCTGGGATTCGTACACGGGTTCGGGATTCGTTTCGGTTGTTCGAAATGACGATAAGCGATTCACGGACGTCTGTCAAACGGCAACGTGCCGCCATGGCTGTTGATCGGAGTAACGCAAATAGACGGCCTGTGCAGTGCATGGCACACGGTGGCGTCAGGATTACAGCTCAGGGCTCTTACACATTCCGGGCTATTGCATTCCTGCTTTTCTACTGTTTCTCCAGTTATTGTGTTGGTAGTGTGTACTACATGTTGGTCGCTTGTGACGGCCGTCTGCGCGGTGGTCTGAGCTGGTGAGACCCCGCAGTGCAGCAGGCCTTCTGTGATTCGGTCTCCAGTGTGATGTAGCATTCGTGTGTATAGTCAAACGTGCCCTGGCACTTTTAGTGCTAATAAGGTTCTATTTTTAGTTGTTAGAAAGCTAACTCCTTCCAGACTTCCAAGGGGGATCGTTGCCTGAGGCACAACATGCCTCTTTTGAGCTGCTGAGCTCTCACAAGCACAGAATCTCTCTCTCTTTTTCTGTCTGCCTCTCTGTCTGTTTCTCTCTCTCTCACTTTCCCACACACATACACACTCACACACAAACACAAACCCTCACACAAATGGATTCATCATGAATAAATATTGCATGATGCCACACATATGTGCACACACATTACCATACACACACACACACTCACACTCATACACACAGACACACACGCACACATGCATACATGTGCACACATACCTACACATACATACGTGCACACTCATGCACACGTATGCAGTAACCTCCCCAGTTTCTCATAACACAAACAACAAAGAGGTTTGTCTAAAAAAGAGAGTCCACACAGAACCACCGCTTATCTTACGAACATGCACGCACCACACACACACACACACACACACGCATGCACAGGCGCACACACACACACACACACACACACACACACTCATTAAGCACACAGACTGGAACAGATTGGATGGTCTGTCAATGGCTTAGATTCAATCAACATTTAACTTTGACTAACAATAGAAATCAATAATTTATTGATACACAAATGCAATTTGGTAAGTTCAGAAATTGCTGAAACTAAGTCGCCGACCTTAGTTTGTGATGAAAAACCGTGGCGCTTGCTAGTACTTCATGTCAAAGTTAAGGACAAACATCGGCTGAATCCAGGTCAGTGGCCTGGTTGTCTCCACGAGGATGAGCCACAATGAATTAATGTGCCCCTGTCCCTCTTTAGGACCCCTTGGGTGCTAGTTAATTATGGTACAGCAGGTCAGACGGCCGTCTCTGTTCTCCACTCTTGACTGGGATTCTGACAAAGGTTGCTCTACTGTGTGCTGTTTACTTTCTAATGAGGACAGAAAAAGCAGTATGGTGGTGAGCAGCAATCGTGTACTGTGTAGTACCTAACCTTCTCAATTCCTATTACTGACCACAAGCACTGTTTCTCTTGGGGGTGGAGGGGGTTTCTGCTTCAACAAAATCAAACATCTAACATGCCAGTGGCTATTTTCTTCTTCTTGTGTGTGTGTGTGTGTGCGTGTGTGTGCGTGCGTGCGCGTGTGTGTGTATGTGTGTGAAAGAGAGAGAATGCTGCATTGTGTGAAATTGCAATGTGATGGAACATACTTTGATAATGACGGTTTACTGAAGGACATATTTTTACTTGAGTTTTAACCTTTTAATCACCAGTTCTGAAAATAAAATCAATCAACAAGTCACCCTGGGTTTCACACTGATGTTTTTCATTCAAAATTGTGATTTTTTCGGAGCGGTCAAGTTGACAAATTATTCTGCAGAGAGCTTTTCAAGTGTAAAGGCTGAAGTGAACACATTTGTATGAAGCCTTTAAATGTCCCTGTTGGCTCCGTGCTCCGGCTCTGTTCTCAGCAACCTGCTGCTATAACCATGGGCTGGCACCAGAGGGTGCTGTTGCACCTTGTTCTGAATTATTCATTCTGTGAATTGTGTGGCGAGCACCACTTGCAGCCATTGATAAGATGGCTGTGTGTTTGCTTCCTTTTATCTAGGTTATGGAATTTCAGCTCAGTATATTAACAAGGGATTGTCCGCATCACTTTCCTCCACAGAACCCCTCGAGCGAATCCCTATCTGAAGGGGTTCAAAGCCAGATGGGGGCACTCTGTGGAAAGGCATTCACTAGATTTAATATGTTATTATTATATTTATTATACTTATCACTGCACCTACTGTACGGCGGTTCCTCTTTTTCGTTAAATTGCCCCCACGTTGCATCTGCGCTGACCTCCGACGCTCTCGTTGGCCAGTGAGCGCTTTAACCCTTTGCTTGCCTTTGTGTCCGCTGGAGGAACACAAGGACGCCTCATCGTGCTGTCACACACGCACATACGGTTGTACACACACAGCCACAGGTCGCGATTATTCACTCCGAGCCTTATTAGCTTCCTCTCTTTTATCATTCATTTCTTATTCAGTTATTCTGCTGCATGATGCAGCGTGTCAGTCTGAATGCATTGCTGCTTGTGGTTAGGGTACAGCGGCTGCTGGAGGCTTTAAAAACAGCTCAGATGTACAACAGTGGTTTATTTACAGCAGGTGTAATCCCAGCATCCCAAGCGCCCATGCAGAGAATATTTACTAACCATAAAAGGAAATGACTAAATAAAGGAGGTGTGAGGCTAGACCGATAATAAGGACCCTGCACACACAATACCTCTCAGTGGCAGTCCATATGCTCTCTCCTCAGAGTACCTTTACCCCAGCACCTGTGTGGCTGTAAGCCCTCCCTCCAGACAAACCAAAAATATATTTAATGATTAAGAAGAAAAGAACACAAAATAAATAATAATTATAACACAACATGATGCAATATATTATGGAAGACAACAAGCAAGTAATGTAAAATAACAGCTTACGGTATGTAATGGTACAGACATTGGTTGCGCACCTTGTCTTGAGATTTTTCTTGGTAGTGCTCGTGCCCTGTTTCCCACTTTTCAAGCTGGGTGTGAAGCTGAGAACGTACAGTAAGTATACTGAGAATTACTACCAATAAAATGCACGATACAATTAATTGATAATCATTTTCCTTTTGTTCTTTACCCTCCTACAAATGGGGCATTTGCATTAAAATGGCTATTTTAAAGCATGCAATTTCATACATAATGTTATTGCACAAAACTGAAACTGAAAAAAACCTTTTTGGTTATATACAAATAGCCCTTGATTTAAAATGATGCAAATAGGCTACAATTTGTTGATATGCCGGTAATACAGGGTACTTCCCCCAAACGCAGTATTACACAAACACACTTAGCAATCTGCATTATACGCTGGCAATATGTTTCTGCTGAAATTGCCAAAAATAACTGTCTACCAAGTGCTTGAGTCAGAATAGCATTTCCAGTACAGCATAGCCCATGGCAGTTATAGTTTCCCATTTCATAGCTCCACATTAAGGGCACTTGGTTGATAGGCCAACTGTGCCATTTCAGAGATGTCACCGGACTTTACCAAGGACCGCGCTGGTCAAACTTCACCGATTCCCCCCCTTCCCCCTTCAGCGCTGGCTCCAGAACCAGGCCAGCTGCTGCTATTAATACACGCCACAAAAGATGTTCCACATTTTGGCATTAAGAAACAAGGTTTAGGTCCCGTGAAATGGGGTTAACTCCTTTTCTGGGGGAAAAAAAAAAAATCAACTAAAAGCGTCCTTGTTGCCGGTCCCGGGATCAAAGTAATAATAATGGCATTGCCCCTTTGCCTCAGCGGGAGATTTATACACTGGAGTTAGAGCGCAGAGGGCACGGGGAGAAAATTGGAAGTTGAACAATTGACAGGTGTAATCATAGCCGCCCCCCTTTGTGCAGGCTGACCCCCGACGGCCCTCGTGTCAGCCGGTGTGAGAGCGGAGGCGGGGCTCCCGTCGCAAGCCGATGGAGATGAAAGCCTGCCGCCGCCTCCCTGCGAATGAGCGTTTCCACGGGGCCGGGGGCGAGCGCCCCTCCGCTCCGCGTCCGCTCCGTTAGCCCCGGCTATCACGGGAGCCGCGGAGAGACGAGCGGCGGAGCGGCACCGCGTGTACGCACGCTCTCGCTCGCTCTCTCACGCGCGCGCGCTGCATTAGCGTTGCGGCGGCGATTCGGGGAAAACGTGTCGTACCGTAATCCGACAAAGCCCGTTGGCCGCGCTCCTCCGTTTAGCGGGGTGGGGAGGGCGAGGTCGTGGCCGGCGCTGCGGATCGGGGGGGCCGGAGGCCGCGAGGCGGAGGTTAATGCGCCCTTTTGTTCCTGGCTGAGTCCTGGGGAGCACTCCCAGTCACGGCTGGCTAATTGGGATGCCAGGGCTACGCTGGAGGGCCAGGGGAAAAAGCCGGCTTAATGTTCGGGCGATATTTTTCCTCGGCAGGCAGTGCGAGTCGAGTGACAAATTGCACGTTGTCAGAGCGCTGCATGGCTCGGCTGTATAATGTGTTGTGTTGATAAAAAAAGGCCCCTGTTGGAGTCTTTTGGTGAATTTTCTTGTTCTCCTGCATCAGGTTGCAGAACTGGTCAGATTTGTCTTTCTTCATAAGGCACCTTGGTTAAAGAACATGACAAACCCCTGAATTAAGATTTTCTCGCCTTGCAGTACCAGCCAAATACACATTCCCAAGTGCTTCCTCTTCACATTTATACTTGTTGGAGACCTGGAGGTTCTGAACACTTCAACGTGAAATACTGACACTAAGAGCTTTAAAAAAACATCTGATCTAATGATGCGAGTCAGTTAGTGTCAGTGTGGTGTTTAGCAATGAATTAATCCCCCCGCTCCTAGATACAGGGGGAATGTGCCTAAAGCTTATCTGCTTTCCCACCTGAAGGGGGCGCAGTGACCCTCACGCCCATAGCCAGGGTACGGGCAGTGAATGTAATGCTGCTTACGGCCGCCCCCCCCCCCAGGCCTTCTCAGACCGGCGCTTGTCAGTGAGATCTCACAGCTTGGCTCCAGAGGCTAAGGACGGTGTGGCTTCCAGATGCAAAGCTCCTACCTGGCGCTGGCTGACATCCTCGCATTAAACTGTGAATATGTCCACTCCGTGTCCCACCCCCCAACCCTCCTCCGGCACGCCCGACTTCACCAACGCTGCTGTCTAGACCCCATCCGGAGAACAGCTCTCTCAGGGGACAGGAGGGCGAAAAGACGCAAGCAGAGTGGTGTGGGGTGTAAAGACGGTGGGTTTCGTGTGGTGTGTGAGAACAGTGCAGGGAGTACGTCATGCGATTGGACAATACGGTATGTGTGGTGTGTGCGAGAGTGGTGCGGAGTGTAAGAACATTGTGGCGAGTGAGGCAAGGTGGAGTGTGTAAATGGGGTGTGAGGACCCTGTGGTATTTGTGTGGTGCGTGCGAGAGTGGTGCAGAGTGTAAGAACATTGTGGTGAGTGAGGCAAGGTGGAGTGTGTAAATGGTGTGTGAGGACACTGCGGTATTTGTGTGGTGTGTGCGAGAGTGGTGCAGAGTGTAAGAACATTGTGGTGAGTGAGGCAAGGTGGCGTGTGTAAATGGTGTGTGAGGACCCTGTGGTATTTGTGTGGTGTGTGCGAGAGTGGTGCGGAGTGTAAGAACATTGTGGCGAGTGAGGCAAGGTGGAGTGTGTAAATGGTGTGTGAGGACACTGCGGTATTTGTGTGGTGTGTGAAGATGGTGTAGACCCCTCACGGTGTCTTTGAAGTACTAGGGTTGGAGAAGCTTTAAAATGACCTCCATCTCCCCACTCCCATAATACTCTGCTCCACGGCAGAGTACAGGCTTTCCCCCTGCACTTAACCAGGGGCGGTCGGCTCTACTTCACAGGACGACTTCACAAGCAGTGAGCGCTCCTGTCTTAATTATTCCCTCCTTTTCTCTCGTTTGAAATGCGCGGAGATGGCTGACCGAGGGACCAGATGTTTTGAAGCCCTCCGTGATCTTCTGCATCTCATCTCTGACCGCCTGCTTACCTTTTAAAGTTTTAATTGAGACCGTTTAATCTGGTGGGAGGACCGTGATTCATATTCTGAGTAAACATGGGCTACGTCTCTAGCTCTCAGTGCCTTCTTGTCTGCGCACATCAAACACTGTATATCTGCTCTCGCAAAATGGAAGCACAAACGCTTCACAGCAGCCTTGTTGAAAATTAGCGGTTGGAAATTAGGAGCAGTTCATTGAATGTTTGTGTGGAGCCTGCCCTTCGCACTGTGCATAATATTCCGGCGACCGGGAGTGGATGAACACCACATTTAAAATGCAACACCATTTACCGGTTTGATTTGAGTTATTGTTCAGAAAACAAAGGTGACGTCAAACTGCATTAAAATATGGACATATTACATTAAAGCCAGGCAACTTGAAAGGAACACTGTTAAGAGCAGTGTCTGCTTTTGCGTAATACATGCAGACTGTATTGAAAACTGCGGAAGACATTGATTACTTCCTAATCAGGCCTGGATTATGGGTGGAAAATCTCTCTGCAGGGTCAGGCAGGGGGGCAGTCGTTGATTTCTAAGCTGGATAGTTTTTAAGACAGGAGGGAAATTTAATAGTGACTCTTGTTATACCCTTGTTACGATCAACCATTGCTAATGGATTCATATTTTCCTAAATCAGCAGAAGATCATATTTAATTGGGTTTAAATTGGTAATCTTGGTAAGACCAAAAGACAGTCTGTGTCCCATTTATAATTCATTGAGAGCCTGCAGATGGAAATGGCTGTGGAGTTCAAAGTTCGCTGTGACATCTGACTGTGAGTTCATGACTTATTCATGCACAGCAGCAAAGTGTAATCTTGCTGATTTATTGAAGTCCTACTTAAAAAGAAGAGGAAAAACTAAGAAGATGCATTCGGTTCAGGATCCTTCAGGCTCTAAATTTCCATTTCTCCATTCTCTCAGGATGATTAATCTGTGAGCTTGGATTGCATTACAGTTTGGGGAAAAGGGGAGTGCTTTGTATGTGAGTGTGTGTGTGAGAGAGAGTGTGAGTGTGTGTGAAGAGTATGAGTGTCTGTGAGTGAGAGAGTGTGAGTGTGTGTGTGAGAGAGTGTGAGTGTGTGTGTGTATGTCTGTTTATGTATGTATGATAATGTGTGTGTGTCTGTCTGTCTGTCTTTGTGTATGTGTGATCGTATGTGTGTGTGTGTGTGTGTATGTGTGGTTAGGTGTGTGTTTGTGTGTTTTGAGTGTGCATATGTGTGTGTGTGTGTGCGTGTATCTTTGTATGTGTGATAATGTGCGTGTATGTGTTGTTAGGTGTGTGTATGTGTGTGTGTGTGTTATGTGTGTGTGTGTATCTTTGTGTATGTGTGATAATGTGTGTGTGTGTGTATGTGTGTGTGTGTGTGTGTGTGTGTATGTGTTGTTAGGTGTGTGTGATAATGTGTGTGTGTGTGTGCGTATGTGTTGTTAGGTGTGTGTATGTGTGTGTGTGTGTGTGTGTGTGTGTGTATGTGTTGTTAGGTGTGTGTGTGCGTGTGTGTGTGATAATGTGTGTGTGTGTGTATGTGTTGTTAGGTGTGTATATGTGTGTGTGTGTGTGTAGTGTGTGTATGTGTGTGTGTGTTGTGTGTGTGTGTGTGTGTGTGTTGTGTTGTGTGTGTGTATGTGTGTGTTGTGTGTTGTTGTGTGTGTGTGTGTGTGTGTGTGTGTTGTTAGGTGTGTGTGTGTGTGTGTGCGTGTTGTGTGTGTATGCGTGTGTGTGTGTGTAAATCAGGCTGCTGCTGATTGAACTGACTGCACCTGTGGGGAACAGGGGCAGTAATTACACCCAGAGTGTGTGGTGTGGTGCAGGCCCCAGGGGAGGGGGACAGGGCCGGCCCTAGGATTTTGGTGGCCCTAAACTGTTTGAAGGGTGGGGGGGGGGGGGTGCTGTTGGATCTGTCGAGCGAGGGGGTGGGGGGGTCGCTTGGTAAATCCTTCTTACATTACATTGGTATGAAATGTTCTGTTTAAAAAAAATTAAATGTTCTATGTTTAAAATTTATACCGCTAGTTCCGCGATAGGGGATGAGTAGAGTAATTACGAAAATAATGTTATTTACCTTAGATAAACGTTGGATCGCGTGGCCCCCACTAGCAGTTGTGGCCTTAAACAACCGCATAGAGCGTTTATGCCACGGGCCGGCCCTGGAGGGGGAACAGAGCCCTGTGGGACTGTGTTCCTCCTGTCACCCACCCATCCCGTACAGGCCAGGCCAGGCCAGAGACACACAGGCACGATCCCATATCGATCTGTTACCCAAACGGCGCTACACACCGCGAGCCCCTCACAACATTGGATTCTCGCCCTGGAAATGTCACAGAGTCAATTGCTCAGTACAGCGGCGAGTTCCTTAGCGGTCCATCATGGACGCCAGACAGCTTATAGTTAGCTCATCTTTATCCGCTATGATTGGCGTTAAAGGTCGAGCGTGCTGTTTCCAGGTGGAAGGCAGTGTCCTCGGGTTCCACAGCGAAGTTTGTTGCTGCTGTTCCTGGATCAGCGTTTTAGCTACACCCAAATAATTGAGCATCCGAAGAATGGGGTTATAAATGGGGTTTATTTGTTAGTAGGCCCTCATTCAAGGAGCCTGATATTTCATTTCGAGTGTTAAGAGGTGTTTACTCTACGCAGACGAAGCTGTGTGCCACGCTTTCTATTTTGAAGAGCGTACGCAAAGTTATAATTGCAAATAAAAATGTGAAGTCCCATCTGCGCTTTCCCTTACAACATCAACAGCGCTCCTCTTTATGGCAGTAAACCCGACGCGTTCTTTAGGGTCCTTCTGTCAAACCAATCAGCTTTTTGAGAAACCTCTTCATCTCGTTCTGAATGGCTGTTACTGCAGTAGCCGGACAGCCCGGATTAAGGGGCGCAGCGGCCCTGCAGCCAATGGGAGCCGGCGGCCCCCCCGGACCCCGCGCCTAATTTACTCCTCGCGCCGACGGTCGGGCCGACCGGCGGACGCGGAAGCGGCGCTCGGATGCTATTAGCGAGAGCCTCGCGCGCGCGGCGTCCTGCGAGGGCGCGGTCTGCCGCTTCCTGCTCGCGTTCTCAATGTCCGATCACGGGGTCCGCGCTGAATTAACCCCGCGGACGCCGGTGGGTCCGAGGGGGCGGAGTCGCCCCCGGTCGCCGCCGCCGCCGCTCCGGAGCCGAACCCCGTTCCGCCACGGACGGATTAGCCAGCTGCAGCTCTCCACCGCTCCGTCGTTTGGAAGGCACTGATTGGGCCGTTAAAGAGCACCTGCTGTTTAGACTGCTCTCTGAAAAACGACAGCTGCAACTTAACCCCACAGTGATCATTTAAGTTGTCTGTTTGAATGGAAGCTGAAATTGATTTCCAGGTCTCTGGTGGCGGGGGAGGAGGCGAGGGAAATCAATAAGCATTTCCAAATGAACCTCGGGGAGAGTGTTTAGTCGTACTTACCAGGCCCGCGCACGCTAAAGGCCCTAATAAGGCTGATCATGAAACGCTTAGTAAGTGCAACCAGGCACTTTCCCTGGGTTTTTATTTTCTCATAGACCTGCCGTATCAGACAGACGGCTTTTTTAAATGAGCTGAGCTCACTGAAGCGGTTCGGGTTATGAAATGCGCGATGTCTGGAGGAGCAGTCCCCCAGAAGCCCTGCTTCCCTCAACACAAAATCACCTCTGTGCTCAGGGGCTCCGTGTCGCTGCGCTGCCAGACTCTTTAGAGCGATGGGATGAACTGCGCTGCGGATTGACTCCTCGCCGTCTACCTTCTCTTTAAAAAGAGCGCCGGCTCGCCACGGTAAACCAGAGGTGGTTTTTTCCATTTTTCGCGAGCGCGTGTTCTGTTCTGTTGTGTTCTCGGTGAGGCCAAAAGGGATCGCCAGCAAAGCGCTGCCGCCGGCGATTGGCTCGCTGTCTCACGTACCGCATTTGATCAGCCATTCCCCGCTGAGGCAGGCCTGGCTCCGGCTTCACCGCGGCCATGTAGAGGGTGAGCAGTGCCCTGATAATCCGTGTGTAGGTTTACAACTAAAAACACTGGCTGTGATATCTGCTGAGGGCTGTTCCAGCTGGGTGTGTCCATTCAGTCAGGTTATACAACAGCTTCATTTAGACAGAAATGTCACATGATATACTAGACACTTGGTCTTTAGTCATGGCGCCTGTGTACTCCCAATTATCTTACGTCCATTTACAGTTTTGGATATTTAAAGACTTGATGTTTGTTATAGTCATATTGGTCATGAATGAATTGGGAGAGAGTACTTGAAGTGCCTATGTTTTTGTGGAGAGAGCTTGAGGAGCAGAATCGTTCTTTCTTTTGTATCCTTGGATTAACTCAATAGAGACAGAGGACACAAGCCGAGTTTAGAAAAGGCAGCCAAAACCGGGAGGTTTTTCCACCCCTTCCTTCTTCCTCTCCCGAACATTTTAGATTGTGTCGATGGAGCCCTCGTTATTGCGGATAATGGTTAGCTGTGCTTCGGTAGATATAACCTCCGCTGGCTGTTTCCCACAGACCTTCTGTAGCCCTGTGACCGTCTGTGCGTCTCTTCTCTCTGTGAGTAATCCAGCCCACTGGCGTTGCTCTTTTCCCAGATGGCTAGGTGTTTTTAAGGTGGGGGGGGGGGGCACTTTCCTGGTAGGATGGCCTTTTTCAGGCCTCTCAGTCTGCCTTTAGCTTTTTTTAGCTTCTAATAGCACATCTCTGGGGCATCGCTTCTTGAATATTTCAGTATGTCTTCCAACGGTCTTTGCTGAGGCTTGAGTGTCTGCTTTCGGCTGAGGAACACCCAAGACGTCTGCAGCTTGAACCTGCAATGCTGAACTGTTGACATACTGAAAAGTTGTACACACTTGTATCCCGTAGCAAGCAGGTGTGAATGTTTGTGAATTATGTGAGTGTGAGTATGTGTGTGTGTGTGTGTGTGTGTGTATGTGTGCGCTCATGTGTGTTTTTGTGTGTGAAAGAAATGGAGAGAAAGAGAGGGAGAGACCTGAAACTGTAAAGGTTTACAGAAAGAAAGATGAGTAGAGAGAGAGAGGGGAGAAATGAAAGGGTCCCTGCCATGTTCCGCTGTGCCCTCGGCTGTACTCAGGCCCTGCTGTACTGAGCTGGACATCCTCAAACTAATGAGACCTGACAGGCGTATGCCTCCCTTCACCTCACTGACTCTGTACTACCCTGTGCTTGCCTGTGCTACCCTGTGCTGGCCTGTACTACCCTGTGCTACCCTGTGCTGGCCTGTGCTACCCTGTTCTGGCCTGTGCTACCCTGTGCTGGCCTGGGATGGACTGCTCTACCTCAGAACATGAGGGCACAAAGGGTTCAAATGTCTTGGGAGAAAGAGGAATGAGCTGTGATGTTTAATGGCCTGAGACCCAAAATGGAGGTCATTTTTTGAAAGATTGAACTAGTGGGAGTTAATTTAACACAAACCCAATACATTAAAGTGCAATGCCTGAGGGCAATGGGTTTACAAATGAAAACAAAGCCAGTCCATTTCTGGCCATTCTGCAAGATAACAGGGTTCCTGCTACTAAACAACATTTTAAAACTGTTACTTCTTCATATTGTCATCTTGTTTGCTGCTAGTTGAATTGAAAGCTTTGTTCTGGTATCCATTTATATACCATACTAATTCATCTGCTAGTCATCTACAAAGTTGCTGCAATGTTACCATTACATTGCATTACTTTGAGGTTATTTTTCAGTTACTCTTGTCTAGTGAGACCTACAAAAAGGCCACAGTACAGTAGTACTTTCACAGATCTAAAATGGATGATGTGTTAAATGAGGCACCAGTTCATAAGGTTATCCTACTAATGATAAAAACCATAGAAACACGTGACATCTATTATTTTATTCCCATTTGAAAATTTTTTATATACGGTGTAGACAAATATGTCTGCACTTCCTTACATTATGATGTGTCAATGTGTTACACTTTTGCAATTTTAGCGGTGAATACATTTCCTAAAGGGTAAGACAATGGGAATTTATTGCAGTACAAACGACCTTGTTTTTGTAGTCTTAACTATTTGTTGAAATCCCACAGTGCTTCACTATGTAAAGTAAATACGCTCTACGCTTAGGCAGTACAGAATTAGGGGCGGGACTAACCTTACCTGTCAGCAAGCTTAAGAGTTTTTGAGTAGGTAATTGATCCTGAGGGACTGGGCAGTTTATCAGGGGCAGTACAGCACGATGTATTGATGGCACATTCAGATAACTAAAAACTGCGTATTCCTCTTTTTTTAAAGTATTGGTATTACTACTCAGTGGTGGCCCATTCTTTTGTACAATGCTTACTATTGGAACTGGCCAAGGAAAGATTACATCTGTGTATCTGATGTAGAGGATGTCTCGTGGCTTTTGTTATTTATTTGTTAATGCAGTTTGAGTAGTGAACATATTTCCTTAAGGGGAACACAATGGTCTTTTTATAGCATTACTAACAAACCCCTTTATGTAGCCTTAGCCATTTGTTGAACTCCTAATGTGCTTCCCAATGATATCTATCACCATAATACTTTGGTTTCTTGCTAACTGTCCCCACGTAGGGCTAGCAGGTTCTGCCTAGAGGAAAATAATATAATTGTTCATTTTAGGCTTCACAGAGCAAGGACCTATCCTCACTCTCTTAATGGTTCAATAATTGTTCCGGGCACGAACGTGGTTGCTATAACACAGACATTCATTAAATATCCGGGTGTATAAATGGATTTGAAAATAATGCAAGCCGTGTACTGTATGCGACTATGGGCAGGAGCAGCTGCTGAATGCTTAATGTAGTGTAATGATTCCACAGTAGTAAGGCAGTTTCCTGGCTCATATGTATGCTTAGAAAGAAAAATAGAGTGGTCTGTTCTTTACTTATTGCTAGCTAAGAGAAGCAAATAAATGTCTGCAATATTCCTAGTCAACAAACATCTCAGACCCCTTATGGTAGGTAGATTAGCTAGAAGGTATCCAACTCTGACAGGAGGAGAGAAAGCCTCCCTTTGAGAAAAGTGACAACATACTGTATTGTTCCTATCCTTATTTCATTCCTAACTAATCTCAGGACATCTGTTATATCTTAAACATACATGTAGGTACTTTGACTGTCATATTTTTCCCACTAGTAACTGAAATTTACGCAATTAACTGACTGCAGTCAGTTAGTTAGATGGACAGTTGCCTGACAGGGTAACATATAAACCAACACATTTGGTGCAGCCTTTTTTTTTTGTTACTGAAATAATGCTTAAAACCAGGAAGTGGTCAATAGCTGATTTAAGCCAGCCAATTAGGTGGCTTGGCTTCTGGCTAGTTAGCAGAGCTGGTCAGTCATCACAAAGTGAACTGAGTGTAACGCTGTATATTTTATGGAACTCGGAGGCACATTTCTCCTCCATGTTGAGTGATGCTTTTCTGACCACAGAGGACCACCCACTGTGTGTACATCTATCTGTCATATGTATGGATGTAAGGTCACAGAGTGCTGGGTGGCATTCGGGCCTTAATGTGAAGGGGGTGTTAGTGTCTAAGTAGTTACTGAATGAGGTTGTAAATATGCCTCATTATGTATACACTAAAATGAAGTGCTGCTATAATGTGTACCTGAATCTTGACATTTATCTTGGGTATTATCTAATTGTAGTGATGAATTGAGTTGGGTTATCGCATTTAATTTTATTACTGTAACCAGCAGCCCCAAGGTTGCTGTTTTAAATGGGTTTTTATCCAAATGCTGCAATACGTTTGGTATCATTCAGCTGAAACAAATGCTGCAATACAATATGTAAAATCCCATTCTCCCATTATAAAAGGTGTGAACATACAGGGTGAGTGCCAACCTGCTATATGATAGAAAGTAACCGCTGTCACTTAGTGATGCATTTCCTGTATTATTTTGTAATGATATACATTTTTAAATGGTCGGGCTTCGCTCGGTTAATTGCAATATCACGTAGTTTCACTGTTTTATAACATGTGACTCATATGACCGCCGTGTGTAATGTTTCCTGTGCGCCCATCTGTTGATGCTATTTAATCTCAGTGAGCATTCCTGTTATCGCTCTGGCGGCGTGAAGGCGGTACAGGCTGGGGGAGGAGATAACGTGAATAACGTGACACATCCCGGCGGTCTTACTCACCGGTAACCTATTCATTCCGCCGCCGATGTTCCGCTCGCCGGGTGACTCAGAGGCTCACGCCGATGAGGCACGGAAGCGCGTAAGTACGGAAACTTAAGTGGAGCAGGATGTGTAAATAGCGCTTCTCCATCGATCTGCCTTTCCTCTGTTCTCGGAGCCCTCTGCGCCCCCCCGTCTGCGAATGAGTTCGACGGCACGGAGCGCGCTCAGATCCGCGAGAGGCGGTCGAGCGGCGGGCGGCTCGCCGGCGAGCTGGCGTGTCGCGCCCGTCGTCACGCGGGCGCTGAGAGGGGAGAGTCGACGCTGACGCCCCTCAACGACGCTTTGTGTGACGCTTTGAGGTACGCAAAGCTTAAAGGAAGTAATACCAGTGTTTAGTCCCCCACTGAATTTACCCTGGGGGGGTAAAAATTTTTTCCTCTGACTGACTTAGAAAAATGACACCCCTTTCCGTTTTGAGGTACACCTGCGACTGAGTGGGAGGGAGGGGGAGGGAGAGGGGGAAGTGGCGAGACAGAGAGACAGAGAGAGAGAGACATGTAATTACTTGCACACCATTGTTCGTTGCTACCTGACAAATATAGAGGTTTCACTCAAATGAATATAGCTACAGGTACACATTTCTAACATTTCAAAGCTAGGTGCTGCAGTACACAGTGGGACTTCGTTCACTGGCAGAGGGCTGTGATGTTTTGCCAGTCCCGCTGATATCTAAATGGCCCTTACCCTCCCCCAGTGCAATCTGGCCTCAGCTTCACAGTGACATTTCTGTTGCCACAGTCAGCATCCGTTTGTTCTAGGAAGGAGACAGCCTACTTGATATTCTTTTTTATTAGAAAACAGAAACCCTGAAAGATGTTCGACTCACATTTTATCGGGGTAAAAATGTCATTATTGTTGGGCCCGGCTCCTGTTTGGGTTGTGCGGTGCTCCCTCTCAAGTGGCCTGAAACTTGGAGCTTCCCCACAGCGTGTGGTTTTGGAGACCGAGGAATTGTCAGCCTAGTCAGAATACGATGTACCAAGAACCGTAATTAAGTGTGGCCATTAGAATCAACGTGTTCATGTGCCCAAATGGGGGATTGGGTACATCTGCAGGGCGTGTGAGTAAAGACTGCAGATACGAGGCCTGCCAGGTGCATTGTGGGAGCAGTATCTTGTCACACTCGTCGTCTTGCGCAGATAGCTTCCGACCGCCTTATTTTAGCTGTGTCCAGCCAGCTACGAATCGAACAGCCAGAATGTGCGTGCCGCTTTTCCCGCACACATTCCGGCTGCTCGATTCGCAGGCCCGACGGAGCATTCATTAATTATCCAGCAAAGTGGAGTTTGACGACAGTTGATTGCTAATTATTTTAATCAGCGCGCGCTTCTGGTAATTACGAAGCCACTTTACATCGCGCGCAGATTGAGTTGCGCCGGGCTCCGTTTCGGCTCGATCCAAACAAAATGGAACGGCAGATTTTTCAGTCGTTAAACAAGAAGGTTTTTTTTCCACGGCGTCGCAAAGCTGGGAAAATATGCAAATGTCAGCCGCGCGAATTCGCACCGCGAGCCGCCGGTCCCCTCGAATACGTTAAGCTGATGACGAGGAGCGTTTCGGTTCACGGGCGAAAGGCGGCCTTCGCTTCCTCTCGCTGCTGAGAGCGAGGAAACGCTGCTCTTAATCCCCCTCTTCTGCGCCGCAGGCAGCCCTGTGCTCCGTATTTATAGCCCCTCTGAATCTCCCTGACGATGGCTGACGATGGTGAGCCCGTGCTTCAGACCGGGGCTGCTTGTAGCACAGAAGCCGCGGCGGGCTTCACGCCGAACCCGTTTGAGAGCGCGAGGGGCTCGGGGAAGGGAGCGGCGGGTTTGAATGATGCCGGGGGTGGGGGGTGTGGGGGGGTGGGGGGGGGGGGAGGCAGAAAGGCAGCGAGACAGCTTAGCCCCAGATGAGGAAAGGCGGTTAATATTCGCGGATTATCTCCCGCTTCCTGTCGTAGCCCTTATCTGTCAGTGCCCATCCCGCTCGGGCGCGCGCTCACGGACCCCGGCGATGAGTCACTCAGGATCCGGCACCGCTCCGACGCCGCTTCTCAGGCCAATTAAAGCAGGGTGGCGCGCCGCTGGTTCCCAGACGGGGGTGCGTGCGTGCGGGCGTGCGGGCGGGCGTGTGGACGTGTGGGCGTGCGTCTTTTGCGCGGGCGGCGTGGGGGGGTCGTGCGTGTCCGGTGACACGCGTGTGTTCGCGTGTGCACACACGTGTGTACGCTTGTTACATGTTGCCCCATCCCAGCACTTTTTGGTAATTTGTATTTGTCCTAATACTGTAGCTTATTCTTCTGCCTAGTTGGCTTTACAGAGGTTAGGTCTGAATAGTGTTCACTGTGTGAACTAAACTGTGTTCTTGGCTAGAAATAGCTGTACAAAATAAGTATTGTACCTTACTGAACCTGTGTTTAGCAGTTGTCTATGACCATGAAATGCACTTTTTGTACGTTGCTTTGGATAAAAGTGTCTGCCAAATAAATGTAATGTAATATAATGTAATGGCTGTGTGCACGTCGATGTTTGCGGGTTTATAGATACGATGGCGTGGCGTGTGTGTTTGCGCGTGCCTGCGCGCACACCCGCTTGTGTGCGTTTGGGTCGTAACCCCACAGTTCCCTGAGCGGTGCGCGTTCGCGGGGATTAGACTCAGAGCCGTGTTCCTGGGCGCGGCGAGAGAGCTGATTTGACGTGCGGTAGCGCGCGCTGCGTCTCCGGGCTCCCCGGGGGCCGCTGGTGGGCTGGGAGAGCGCTGCGCAGCCGGGCTGCTCTGACAGATTGCGAGAGCGGGCCGCTGCCTGTGCAGCGCTGCGTTACGGGGACCCTAATGAGTCTGCTGACTCCTCAGATGGCCCAGATTGGATTCTATTGACTCGAGGCGGCTCGCTTCTCCTGCTATTGAGTTCTCTGGGGGGTGTTGCGTCTGACAAGCCCACAGATCAAAGCCAGGCGCTCAGGCGCACGCTAACGCGCACTCCTGAGCACACGGACATAGGAGCACACGCACGCACACACACACACACACACACAAACGCGCACCCGCGCGCCAACGCACGCGCTCCTCAGCACACGGACACACACACACACACACACACACACACACAAACGCGCACCCGCGCGCCAACGCACGCGCTCCTGAGCACACGCACATAGGAGCACACGTACGCACATACACATGCAGACAGACCTCAATACGCATATTTATATGAGCGCACACATGCACACACATACATACACACACACACACACACACACACACACCATGTACATGCGTACGTGGGACCGTGAGCCAAGGCTTCCTCCCTGGCTGTCTGTGTACCCAGAGTGAGAGAGCACTGGGGCCCAGTCTGATTCCACTGACGCTCTGCTGCCATTTGAATCACCCAGTCATACTCTCTCAGTCACACTCCTCTATTCATACTCCTTCAGTCATACTCTCTATCATACTCCCCAGTCATACTCCTCATTCATACTCCCTCAGTCATACTCCTCGAATCATACTCCCATCATACTCCTCATCATACTCCCAGTCATACTCCATCATACTCTCAGTCCCCCAGTCATACTCCTGCACTCATACTCCCTCAGTCATAGTCCTGAACTCATACTCCCCCAGTCATACTCCTGCACTCATACTCCCTCAGTCATACTCCTGAACTCATACTGCCCCAGTCATACTCCTGCACTCATACTCCCCCAGTCATACTCCTGCACTCATACTCCCCCAGTCATACTCCTGCACTCATACTCCCCCAGTCATACTCCTGCACTCATACTGCCCCAGTCATACTCCTGCACTCATACTCCCCCAGTCATACTCCTGCACTCATACTGCCCCAGTCATACTCCTGCACTCATACTCCCCCAGTCATACTCCTGCACTCATACTGCCCCAGTCATACTCCTGCACTCATACTCCCTCAGTCATACTCCTGCACTCATACTCTCCCAGTCATACTCCTGCACTCATACTGCCTCAGTCATACTCCTGCACTCATGCTCTCTCGATCATACTCTCCCAGTCATAGTATGTTCGTTTGTCTGGTTTTTTTTTCTTGCCCCATGTCCTGTTACTGCTCCGCCCCCCACCCCCCTACACAACTGAATTCAATTAGCCGCCGCGCACTCGCAGGTCTGCAGCGGGGCGCTCTCTCTAATGAACTCAGCGCATTTCATTTGGCCGCGCTGACACCGGCCTGCTTTATGTGCGCTGCGCCGGGTTGCCAGGTTGGGCTGGCGGTGCGGAGCGCTCGTTTAGATTCCCGCGGGAGCCCCTCGTCCGTGCGGCTGATCCGCAGCGCCGCGCAGCCCCTCCGCCCCCTCGCTCTGCGGGAGACGACGGCGGCTCGCGGAGCTCCAGCTCCTCCGCGTGGGGGAGGGGCTCTCCATTCAGACCAGGTTATCAAAGAAATATTGCGGCGTGGCCGGGAAAGCAATTAACCTGAGAAGACAAATATTCTGATCAACAAGTAGCAGATGAGAGGAGGGAGAGAGGGGCTCAGGCTCTGGGGCTCCTCCTGTCCTCTGTAAAGGACAAGCACGCTTAAGGTTGGATGGAGCCTGATCCGTGAAAGGGCTCGACCTGTTCAGCAACGGCCATCTCTCTTGGGTGTGTGATTGTTAGGGGCATTTATGTGGAGGGAGTGTGTTTGGATGAGTGTTCAGTGTCTTTATACGAGTGTTGTATGGAGGTTCGATGTCAGTGTATTTAGAAGAGGGGTTGGTGAATTTAGATGAGGGATTCGTTTGTTTAGATGATTGTTAGGAGTGTTTGGATGTAGGGTTAGTGTGTTTATATGTGTGCTGATGTGTTTGGGTAAGGGGTTTGTGTGTTTATATGTGTGCTGATGTGTTTGGATAAGGGGTTAGTGTGTTTATATGTGTGCTAATGTGTTTGGGTAAGGGGTTAGTGTGTTTATGTGTGTGCTGATGTGTTTGGGTAAGGAGTTAGTGTGTTTATATGTGTGCTGATGTGTTTGGATAAGGGGTTAGTGTGAGTGTTGATGTGTTTCCAAAAGGGTTTGGCATGTTTATATGAGTATTACCGCAGTAAAGGTTTAATGAATTTGGACGTGTCGTGAGTAGGTTTGCATAGTGTTATCCCCAGTAAGTCTTCTGGAGATCTGATCACTGTCTTAGGAAACACACACTCAATAGCACACACACATATTCTAATGCAGACAGAGATACAAACGCGCAGACTCATGCATACGGAAACGCAGGGTGAGGTGCAGGTAGACATATAGAAAGAGCTCGAGCTGCATGCGTGAACTGCATGTAGATGAGAGAAAGGGAAAACGGCGGTAAAAGGGAAGCATACACGGGTGTGTGTGGGGGTTTGCGAGCTTTCACGTTCTCATTAGTGAGCTCTCCACTCTGGAGCCTCGGCTCTGCCATAGGAAGATTCTCGCCGCTGCCTCCCTTTTTATGAATTGATTTGCGCACACCCCATAGGATGAGTGCTGGTCCTGCGTGGACTCTCTGTTTTCAGACAAGCCTCTCTGCATGTTGGTGTTATTAATGGGATCCCAGCCTGACAGAGAGAAACTGGGGAGGGGCTGTGAGCGATGGAGGAGTCTGGAGCAGGTGTGTGTGTGAGTGTGTGTGTGTGTGAGAAAGTGAGAGTGTGTGTGCGTGTGTACGAGAAAGTGAGAGTGTGTGTGTATGTGTGTGTGTGTGAGAGAGAGAGAGAGAGAGAGAGAGAGAGGAAGAGAGTGTATGTGTGTGTGTATGTATGTGTGTGTGTGAGA